>NW_026294562.1:182750657-182833157 GCF_007827085.1 Peromyscus californicus insignis | reverse complement strand
TAAAGTCACTGTAAATACTGAAAACCAAATAGTACATCACCCTTTAAAGGCCAGAGGCAAGGCTGGAAAGATGGCTTTGAACTTAAGAGTACTTGGCTGCTCTTGAGTAGAGGACTTGGATTTGGTTCCCAGCGACCATATTAAATTGCTCACAACCACCTGTAACTCCAGCTTCAGGGCCTCCGACACCCTCTTCTGGCCTCAGCAGGCACTGCACCTACATACACATACACATAAATAAAAATCTTAAAGGCTAGAAGCAAAAACAAAAAAACATGTCAACATAGTTGCTGGACATTGGTCCAATACAACTGGTGTCCATTTCTTCACCAACAGAGACCTCCATCCCCTCCCCAGTTAGTGATACTGAGTATCTGATCCATGCACCCTAAGAACTCCAGGTATGTTGATGCAGTTAGCTGGCCCCAGGCCGATGAGAAGGGGACTACAAAGCTTTTGTTTTCCAGTCTGGCAGCTCTTCCTTTTTATGGCTGAGTATGAGGTAATCGAATAGATTACACATTGTCGACTGTGTCAAAATATGTATTCACATAGATTACACGGTCAGTCTATTGCCACACAGAGGTCCTCCCTGCCCCTTAGATTTATAATGTTCAGTGAGAAGGAGAATAACAAAGACCAAATATAGGCCAGTGAGAGATGGATCAGCTGGCAAAAGATGCCCGGCAACGTGAATTCAACCCCCAGGGCCCACACAGCAGAAAGAGAGAATGGACAACCACTAAGCTGTCTTCCTGACTTCCACGTGCAAGCCATGGTACCCATGTGCTCTCACACATCAAGACAAAACTGGTAAGGAATGACAGGAAGACAGGGAAGTTTTTAAATATTTAAAAGTTCTTTGTACATACGAAGATTGACTTGATTTCATAGGTATTAGGGCAGTACCTATGGAGGACAGAGAGAGCATCAGATCCCCAGGAACTAGAGTTATAGGTGGTTGGGAGCCATCCAATATTGATTCTGGGGCCTGAACTAAGGGTCCTCTGGAAAAGCAGCAAGCTCTCTTAACCACTGAGCCATCCCTCCAGACCCTATATGTGTATATATTTTATGTTCAGCGTATACATTCATACACCCATATTCTTTCTCACCCATATCCCAATGCACTATTCCTCTTTATTCTCCTGGACACATTCATTTCTTATTTTCATGACATTCATGCATACACAATTGTATGTATCTATATAAAATTCTGGGCTGGCTGGTGAGATTGCCACCAAGCCTTGGTGATCTTCGCCTGGGTCCTTAGAGCCATGTGGTAAAAGAGTAAACTCAGTTGTCCTCTGACTAACACACTGTGCCCCCCATACATGCGCATAATAAATGAAACGAGCTTTTAAATAAGTGTGAGGCTGGCCGGGCAGTGATGGTACACACTTTTAATCCCAGCACTCGGGAGGCAGAGGCAGGTGGATCTCTCAGTTTGAGGCCAGCCTGGTCTACAGAGTGGAGTTCCAGGATAGCCAAGGCTACACAGAGAAACCCTGTCTCAAAGTGTGAGGCTGGAGAGATGGCTCAGCAGTTAAAGACCTGTTGCTCTTCCAGAGAACATGGGTTTAGATACCAGCACCCACATTGGGCATCTCATAATCCCCTCTAACTCCAGCTCCAGAGAATCTAATGCCCTCTTCTGGTCTTCCTGGGCACCCGCACAACATGCACATAGATACGGACATGCACACATACACATGAACATTTTTTTTAATTTTTTGGTTTTTCAAGACAAGGTTTCTCTGTATAGCCTGGAACTCACTCTGTAGACCAGGCTGGCCTGGAACTCACAGAGATCTGCCTGCCTCTGCCTCCCGAGTGCTGGGATTAAAAGCATGCACCGCCGGGCGGTGGTGGCGCACGCCTTTAATCCCAGCACTCGGGAGGCAGAGCCAGGCGGATCTCTGTGAGTTCGAGGCCAGCCTGGACTACCAAGTGAGTTCCAGGAAAGGCGCAAAGCTACACAGAGAAACCCTGTCTCGAAAAACCAAAAAAAAAAAAAAAAAAAAAAAAGCATGCACCACTGCCCAGCCGCATAACCATTTTTAAATAATTAAAAAATTTAATTTAGATCTAGGAACCACAAATGAAATTGGCTCAATTCACTTAATATACTTGTCTCTGGTTGCTTCTGTTTTCCTACAAATGATGTAACTCCATTCTTCCTGATGGCTGAAAAATTCTCCATTCACTGCATGCACATTTTCCATATCAATTCCTCAATCGCTGGACACTCTGGTTGGTTCTGTAGTTTAGGCATCGTTAGTGGTACTGTGGTAAAGGTTGGTGTGTGAGTGGGGGGGGGGGGCCATAAGAATGGACCTCATGGTTGCCTCTATTGGGGGGGGGGGGGCTCTCCTTGCAGACTGGACGGCTGTGACCTCACATCTGTCAGCTGCCAGGTTCTGGCCTCAGCCCTTCTCAGCAACCGGACCTTGACTCACCTGTGCCTGTCAAACAACAGCCTGAGGGCTGAAGAAGTGAGACAGCTGTGTCAGTTCATTCGACATCCAGAATGTGCTCTGCAGAGACTGATGTGAGTCTGGGTCGGTTCTCTGGGAGGATGCCACAGCTTTGAGACTCGTAGGGTTATCCGTTCTAAGAGGGAGTGACGGGGGCGCCAACTGGAGCCATGGTGTGTGGTAGGAACGGCATCCTGCGGTATACTTGTTAACTTTCCTGTTGCTGCGTTATAACACCCTGACCAAAAGCAACTTAACGGAGTTTATTTTAGCTTGTGGCTCCAGAGGGATAGAGTCCAGCATGGTGGGCGAGGCTTGGCAACAGTCATAAAAAACACAATGGCAGGATCAGGAAGCGGCTGGGTACATGTTTATACACACACAGGAAGCGGCAAGAACAGGAAGTGAGATGAGGTTCAGCACTGACATGCCTCCTCCAGCAAGGCTCCATCTCCTAATGGTTCCGCGACCTCCCTAAAGAGCGCCCCCAACTGGGAACGAGTGTTCAAACACAAGCCTTGGGGAGGACATTTCATATTCAACCCACCACGCCTGGTTCTAGGACCCTCCTTGGTATAAAGACCATTTTGTTACCGCCACTTGTGTAAATGTTTTTAAGATGACTCCAGGCTTTTATTATGTATATGTAGGGGTGGGGATGAATGCCCCAGCACACACAGGCAGGTCACAGGGCCAGTTGCAGGAGTTGGTTCTCCCCTTCCATGTGGGTCCCAGGATCAAACTCAAATCATGAGGCTTGGTGCCTTTACCCACTGAGGCATCTCATCAGCCCTCAAGATTTTTTTCTAAATACTGTAACCTTTATTTTTTAATTTGTGTGTATACATACAGGTGTGTTTGTGTGTGTGTGTGTGTGTGTGTGTGTGTGTGTGTACAGGGGGTGTGTGTATATAGAGGTGTGTGTATGTGTATACAGGTGTGTGTGTGTGTATATATATATATATATGGGTGTGTGTGTATATATACAGCTGTGTGTATATATATAGGGGTGTGTGTGTATATATACAGCTGTGTGTATATATATACAGCTCTGTGTGTGTGTGTGTGCACTTGCATGTAGAGGCCAAAAGTTGCTCCATCTTCTATATGAAGGCAGGCTCTCTCTCTTGAACCCAGCTTGCTAATTCAACTAGACTAGCCGGCCAGCTGGCTCAGGGGATCTCCGTCTCGGCCTCCCACCCCCTCAGATTGCAAGAGGGTCACCAAGCGCCCCACCCCCACATTTATATGGATCCCTGGGATCTGAACTCGGGTCCCTGTGCTTGCAGGGCCGACGCTTTACCCCACTGAGCCATCTTAGTTACTGGTAATACAGGGTGGAAGGGCATGGTGCGTGTCTGTACAGAGCTGAGCATCTGTGTGTGAGGACTGATGGAGATTCCTAGGGAAGCTGGGCAGACAGCCCAGTGGTAAAGGGCCTGCCGACGCGCACGAGGACCTCCGTTCAGATCCCCTGAACTCACATCATAATTAAAACAGATGATTGGTTCACCATTATAGTCCCAGTGCTGAGACGCAGGAGACACAGGCCCAGCCTGGGGCTGGCTAGCCAGCCAGCCTCACTGCATCAGCAGCAAATTAGAGGCCTTGTCCCCCAAAACGAGGTAGGGTTGGGCTGAGAGATGATGGCTCAGCAGTTAAGAGCACTTGCTGATTTGGGAACCCAGGTTCAGTTCCCAGCCCCCCAATGGAGTCACAACCATCCGTAACTTCAGTTCCGGGGATCTCGGACCCTCTTTTGGCCTCTGTGGGCACTGTGCATGCACATGGTAAATATGTGTATTGCATCCAGACACTTAGACATATAAACTAAAAATCTTTAGAACTGTAAGTGGATCACTCATGAGAAGCAACTAGGTGGCCTCCACACATATGCGCACACAGAGCATAGACACACACACACACACCCCTGACAAGACTGTTCGAGGTAGATGTAGATGATTCAGCTAAGGCCACAAATACACAATATGGGAGGCTCCTAGGGAGGCCGCACACGGGGGCTGCAATGGGAACAGCATTCTCCGTGGCTGTTGTGTGGCCATGTTTCCACGTAGATGTTTTTAAAACTGCTGTTGGCTTTAGCCATCTGAGGCCTGACAAAGAGAATGAGAGCTTCTTGTTACTCAGATCAAAGGAGTTTGCCTACCCTGGTTATTGGGGGCGGCGGGGGGCGGGGCTTATGTCCTGCTGCTTATTCCCTTTGAACAATTAGTCCACCAATGACTTCTTGTGAATAAAACATACGGTGTGGAGTAGTGGGTAAAGGAGCTTGCCGCCAAGCCTGATGACTTGACTCCAATCCCCAGGACCCACATGGTGGAGGGAGAGAGCCAAGTGTCACAAGTTATCCTCTGACGTTCACACACACACACACACACACACACACACACACACACACACACACACACACACACACTCTGCAGCATGCACTCGCTGACACACATAATGTAATTTGGAAACACGTACATGCCTCTGTCATCAACCAGGAAGCGTGTGAAGGTAACTTTAGCCTGGTGGGGTGGTGTTTTACTTACAGCTACAATATTCAGGATGTGGAGGCAGGAATGTTCTAGGTCATCCTCATCTACAAAGTGAGTCCCAGCCAGCCTGGCCTACTGAGACCCCGTCTCAAAAATGTAAAATAGAAGCCTCAGCAGGTGAAGGCGCTCGCTGCCAAGTCTAACAATGTGAGTGTGATCCCTGGGACTGGTATGGTGCAAGGAGAGAACCAACTTCCACTAGTTGTCCTCTGACCTCCATTCATGCACCTTGGCATATGTGCAGTCACACACACACACACACACACACACACACACACACACACACACACACTCACACACTCACAGTAATTTAAAATTAGATTCTATGAAAATATTTATAATAAAATATTCCTGTTTATTCTATTACACAGGAGAAATAATAATGCAGGAGGGTTGGAGAATCTGTGTGCCTGCATGTGTGTGTGTGTGTACGTGCGCGCGCGCACACACACACGCGCGCACACACGCGCAAACACACCTGCCACAGCATGCATATGGGCGGCAGAGAAGGTAGCAGTAGGTTATCTCCTTCCACCAGGCAGTTCCCAGAGAACGATTTCAGGTTGAAGTTCTCGGCCTTGATGACAAGCACTTATACCTGCTTGTACCATCCTGCTGGCCCGGTCAGAGTTCTACTCGCTTCCAGTATGGCCCAATGCTAATCGTTCTCCCAGTAACTGCCAAGTGCTTTAACCTACCCACCACGGAAGGCTGATAGCAAAGGCCAACGTAAATATGAACCCCATTCTACAGAAGAGTAAACTGAGGCAGAGAGGTGTCTCTTATCCAAGGCTGTGTGTGCCGTGTGTGTGCAGTGCCCATCCTGTCCTCTTCCCGTCTGTGTCCCCATAGACTGAACCAGTGCGGCCTCAAAGGAGATGCCTACGGTTTCCTGGCGCTGATGCTTATCAACAACAGAAAGCTGACCCACCTGAGCCTGACCATGAACCCCATGGAGGATGGCGGGGTGAAGCTTCTGTGTGATGCTCTCCGGGAGCCGATGTGTCACCTCCAAGAGCTGGAGTGAGTGGGCAGTGGTGTTTGAGGGGCATCCCTACCGCCCAGGTTTCTAGAAGGCGAGAGAGATGGACAGGGAGACACGAGAAGTTTAATTCTATGGTTAAGTGCTCAGGCTTCTGGGAACCACACTAGCTGTGTAAAGTGATGTGTTGAGTCGACAGCATTGAGGGAAGGAAGGAATGACTGAACAGGAGCCCTGAGGTAGGATTACGAGTTCAGGGTCAACCTTGATCCCTTAAGGTCTGTTCATTTCTTCAGAGATTATTTGGTTTGGTGGGGCTTTTTTGTTCGGTTGGTTGGGTTTTGGTTTTGGTTTTATGGTTTCTGTTTGTGGTGCTCCAGGCATGGAACTAAGATCCTTGTATGTGCACTCTACCACTGAGCCACACCCCCAGCCCCTCACTGGGGGATTCTAGGCAGGTGTTCTACCACTGAGCCATGCCCCCCCAGCCTAGTATACAGTCATTTTTCCAAAGATGCCTCCATTCATCCATACCCACTCCACCGCTGTCTCCCAGACTAATGTGCCATCCACTCTGTGCCATTCATGAGAGTAGACAGAAAGGCCATCTCTTGGGGATGGAGGGATGGCTTCGTGGATACAGCGCCTGCTGAGCAAACATGAAGAGCTGGCACTGAGATTTACAGAATTCATGTCGAAGCCCCCTGCACATGTTTGTAACCCCAACACTAAGGGAGGAGGCGGCCAAGCAGATCCCGGGGGTTCACTGGCCAGCAAGTCCCTCTAAAATGACAAGTTTAAGGCACAGCGAGAGTATTCCTGAGGTGTCGATCTCTGGACTCTACACAGGCATGCACAGGTGTGGATACACCCATACCCACCCATGCCTGTGCACACCTGCATACGCCACACACAGAATAAAGACCATCTCTCTTTAAATTACATGTGTTTATTTTCTTATTTGGAGTGAGGGCCTTTATGGGCAACAATGCCCACTTGGAGGTCAGAAGACAGCTTACAGGACTCAGTTCTACCTTCAACCACATGGTTCCAGGGGCTCAAACTTAGGATGATCACTGGTGGTGGCAAATACCTTCATCCACTGAACCATCTCGCTGACCCCAAGACAGTCTCTTAGAAGAAAATAAAGGCAGTGTTTCTGAATGTTTCTGAATATTATTCCCACCGTAGTCCTTCCCCACCGAAGGACATGGATTTCCCGTGTCTCCTGCAGACTAGTGGGCTGCCAGCTCACAGAGGATTGCTGCGAAGATCTGGCCTGCGTGATCACAGCCAACAAGCACTTGAAGAGCTTGGATCTCGGTAACAACGCCCTGGGTGACGTCGGAGTCATAGCCCTGTGCAAGGGACTGAGGCATAGTGACAGCTCCCTGAGGAGACTTGGGTAATTTCTTGGGGGTCACGTCTTTGAGGACATGAGCATGACACCAGGGTGGTGGTGTGATGTTAAGGACCTTTGTGGAGTTGTGGGTCTGGGTGTCAGATACTCATTGAACTTCCCTTCTGTGACGGGCATGGTGCTGGGTGCTGGGTGGTGGAAACAGAGACAGCTAAGACCTTGGTGGTGCAGCACATGGAATCTAGCAAGAATGAACCCAAAGCAGCCAGTTACACCGGTGGTCCTTAAGACGTTCGTGTCTCAACCACCTGGGAAGCCTCTTAGCCCAGAGTGCTACCCAGATGCGGTGACTCACACCCGTCATTCTAGCACACAATAGGATGAAGTAGGAGGATCACCTTGAGTTTGAGGCCAGTCTGGGCTATGCTGTGAGGTTCTCTGAGATCCTAACACACGCATGCACACGTGCATGCTCCCACAGACACATGAGATACACATACATAAAAATAAACTTTTTTTAAATACTAGAATATGGGCCAGTGAGATGGCTCAACATAAAGGCTCCCAACAACCCAAGTTCCGATGTTGGGATTCAAATGATATGAGAAAAGCAACTGTAGTAAATTGTCCTTTGACCTTCGCACATGCACCCCAGCAAGCATACACACGCACGCATGCATGCACAAAACAAGTGCAACTTTTTAAATATCAGAACACTCTGATATACCATCATCAATTGATTTTTCTTCCTTTAGAGGCGGAATCTTTCTGTGCAGCCCAAGTGGCCTGGACCTTACGATCTTCCTGGCTCAGCCTTTTGAGTGTGAGGATTACAGGCGTGTGCTGCCATGCCCAGCTCCGCGGTGGTTTAATCTTTTTATTTAAAATGTGCCGCATGTGCATATGTGTGTGCGCCTGCATGTGTTTATTTGCATCACAAGCACGTGTGTACCCAGCAAGGCCAGAAGGAAGGCATCAGATCTCCCAGAGCCAGAGTTACAGGCTGCTGTCAGCCGCCTGGTGGTGGGTGCTGATATCCAAGCCTGGGTCCTCTGCAAGAGCAGCAAATGCTTTCAACCACTGAGCCATCTCTCCAGCCCCTTGTCAATGATATCCTCTGGCATGCTGCTCTTCTTGGGATAAAGCCCTAAAATTTTTATTGCCATACATTCATCCTACATAATATTGGGTTTCACAGGGACATTTTCATACAAATACATATAATGTACTTTGACCAAGTTTACACACACACACACACACACACACACACACACACACACACCCCTCTGAAGCTTCTCCTCTCTCATCCCCCACCCCATCCCATCCGTCCCCTTCATTCCCCTAGACAACTTCACATCTACTTTTAGAGGCATGTATGACTTTATGTATCTACTTACAATCTGGGCTCCAAGACCAAGAGAAAACAATGCATTATTTCTTTCCAAGTCTGACTTAATTCATTTAACATGCTAATCTCCAGTTTTATCCATTTTCCTAGAATGCTAAACCTTCAGAGTTTTCCATTTCATCTCATAATGTCATAGTCTCTGGCTAAGTTCTGACTGTCTAGACATGGTTATCTGTTAAGGGTCCTCCCACGGTATCCATGTGGCTTCTGGGGCATCATGTGCATGTCTGGACATCCTGCCTCCCTCATGCAGCACCTCATCTTTGAGTTGCTGGTGCAATATCATTTTGGGGGGGCAAGGGGAGAAGGGTTTCTAGACAGGGTTTCTCTGTGTGGTCCTGGCTGTCCTAGAACTCACTCTGTAGACCAGGCTGGCCTCAGACTCAGAGATCTGCCTGCCTTTGCCTCCCAAGAGCTGGGATTAAAGGCGTGGGCCACCACCACCAGGCACAGTATCACTTATTAATCAGCGAGTATTTCTGTGTTCCTTGTGTCGCCTGTTGTATTCCCTATTTCAGTGTCTCTAGACATTTTCACAAAGACAGTTTGCGGTGTACCCAGCAGCTCTCAGAACCAGAACCAGAACTTAGAATTGGGAATGTTCGAGCTCCTCCACCAGAGCAAACTCTGGGGAGGGAGAGAGCCCCACTCACCGTTTTTAAACATTGGGTTGAAACACTTACGGGCTGAATGAAGGATCCACCACTGATGGTTCTTCCCTGGGCTTCCGGGTAGGTTGGAGGCATGCGGGTTGACTTCCGAATGCTGTGAGGCACTGTCACTGGCCCTGTCTTCCAACCGGCGTCTTGCCAGCCTAAACCTAATAAAGAATGACTTCAGTACGTCGGGGATGTTGAAGCTGTGCTCTGCATTCCTGCATTCTACCTGTAATCTGCGGATAATTGGGTAAGTCAGCCCAGATGAGGTTGATGGTGAGATGGCTCCGTGGAGCGACTTCCCCAGGTAATAGCCAGGAGCTTTATCCAAAGCACAAGTTTTATCACATGGATATAAATGCAAAAGGCCAAGGAGCGACTCTAGGGATGCAGCATGCCACTGAAGGTAGGCAGGGAGAGGATGGTGGACTGGGAACCTGGCTGGGTGAGGTTGGCAATCTCTACCTAAACATGTCACAAGGCACATGCATAAACAAGCCCAAAGGGCCAGCTGGAGCCACGCAGTGGTGGCGCACACTTTTAATCCCAGCACTCAGGAGGCAGAGGCAGGCGGATCTCTGAGTTCCAGGCCAGCCTGGTCTACAGAGTGAGTTCCAGGACAGCCAGGGCTACACAGAGAAACCCTGTCTTGGAAAAAAAAAACAATTAAGAAACCCAGCCACTTGTACCAGTGAGGCACAAGGCACAGCGGTCTCTGACTTAGCCGTTGTCTGTGAATTGTGTCCCACACAAGCCCGAGGGTTGAGAGTTCTGTTGCCTAGAACCCATGTGAAAGCCAGATGTGGTGGTGCACACACCTGCAGTTCTAGCACTGGGGAGACAGAGACCAGAAGAGCCTGGAGTAGTTCATTGGTCGGTCAGCCTGTCTAGCCAATCAGCAAGCTCTAGGTTTAGGGAGTTTGTCTCAAAGTTAAGAATGATGTAGAAAGACAAATGACAATGATCACCTGCGGGCTGGAGAGATGGCTCAGAGGTCCTGAGTTCAATTCCCAGCAACCACATGGTGGCTCACAACCATCTGTAATGAGATCTGGTGCCCTCTTCTGGCTTGCAGACGTACATGCAGGCAGAACACTGTATATATAATCAATAAATCTTTAAAAAAGAGAGACAATGTATCACCTGAACACTCGAGGCTGTGTGCACACATACACACAAAACACATCTACAACACAACACACATACACACATATGCACACACGCATGTACCACTCTAATTGAGAGTTCTCAAACAGGTTTGTTAGTCCTTGATTTGGCTTCCAGGACATCTGGGGAAGAGGGGAACAAGTCCAAGATGGGTCCTAGTGTGACAGTCCCTTTCTTCCCAGCCTGTGGAAGCAGCAGTACTATGCCCAGGTGAGAAGGCAGCTGGAGGAATTGCAGTGTATCAAGCCCCACATGGTGATTGATGGTGACTGGTATTCCTTTGACGACGACGACGATGACCGTAACTGGTGGAAAAACTGAAGACATGAGTCCCCTTCTGCCCCGGATCCTAGGACCTCCGTGTCTGGGAACTGTTTGTTCCACCTCGGACAATGTAGCAGGAATAAAATAAACACTTAGCATTTGGAAAAGCATCAAGGTGGTCATGTTGATCAGTGGGCGTATGATGTAAGGGCGGAGACGGGATGGGGGAGATGGCTCAGTTGGTAAAGGGCTTACCGTGCCCTTCGATACACAGGTGTGCTGGCATGTGCTCGTAATCCCAGCACTGGGGGATGGAGAAACAAGATTCTGACAAAATCAACTGAAGGGGAGGAAGGATTGGTATTTGGCTAATGGTTCAAGAGGAGATAGTCCATCGTGTCAGGGAAGATGTGTCACATCACACCCACACTCAGGAAGTAGAGAGGGATGGATGTGTAACGCTGCTTAACCCCCTTTTTCCATTTGTACCATCGGGATGGATGGTGCCGCCTATAATGGGGTGAGGCTTCCCATCTGGTGTAGTTGTTAGTTTTCTGTTGCTGTAATCAACGCCGGAACCAACTTGTGGAGGAAAGGGTTTATTGGACATTTCCACGTCACAGTCCGTGACTGAGGAAAGTCAGGGCAGGAGCTGGAGCAGAGGCCATGCAGGAATGCTTTTACTGGCTGGCTCTTCATGGCTTGCTCAGCTGGCTTCCTTATACAACCAGGACTCCATTCCTATGGGTGGCACTGCCCACAGTAGGTTGGGCCCTTCTCCATGAATCACCAATCAAGAAAACGTCCCACAGGCCAATTTGATGGACGCCTTGTCCCAGCTGACTTTTTCTTCTTCCCAAGTAACCTGGCTTGTGTCAAGCTGACAAATGAGCACACTACCTCAACATAATCAACACAGTCCCCCAGACACTGGACCCCAGGTGATTTTAGGTTCTGTCAAGTTGATAACACTAACCCTCACGGGGAGGAGACAGAGGATCCCTGGAGCTCACTGGCTGGCCAACCTAGCCTACTTGGAGAATTCCAGGACAATGAGGTACTATCTCAAAAAAAAAAAATACAGAAAGGTAGACAGCACTTGAGGAATAATACCCAAGGTGGTTCTCTGGGCCCTACACACACATTCAGAGCAGAGGTGGAGGAGGATTGGCCTCCATTCATGAAGGTGCTGGTTGAAGCACACACACCTATCAAAGGGCGGTGAGACTCACTCAACGTCCATGCTAGTGAGCCAGCATGTTCTGCCACTTCCTGATTGGCTGATTTTCCAAAGCCAAGAGCAGCCATTGGTCGGCATGCAGGAGCATGGTCACCTGCAAATTTGTCCTGTGTCTATTGGCTAGATTTAAGCCTGTTTGTATAGCTCCTTGTTGCCAGGAATACAGAGCAAATATCCCAACCACGAGAGGGCTGGGATGAAGCGTGGTAGGCAGAGCACTTGCCTAGCATGCAGGAAGCCCTGGCTCATCCCCAGCACCACATAACCCATGCATAGCCATTGGTGCATGCCTGCAATCCGTTTCTCTTCCCTTCCCCCATCCTGCTAAGACACTCCATCTGGGACTAGGGAAGACAGCTGAGCAGTTAAGCTCTTGCCATGCACGTGTGAAGACCAGGATGAGGGCTAGGCATGGTTGCCTTCCCAGCCTCCAGAATCCGGGACAAGGGGTTCCCAGAGCAAGCTGCCTAGCAAAACTGGCCATATCCATGAGCTCTAGGCTTGACTGAGACCCTGTCTCAGTAAGGTGAGAAAGCAATGGAGTGTGACTTCCCAAAGTCAACCTCCGGCCTCTACACGCACACTCACACACAAGTATGTGTGTTTACGTACATGTGCACAGCACACATGGAAAGTCAACGCTTCATCCCCCTCCCCCCCTGCAGACCAGTGTTCTCAACCTTCCTGATGCTGCAATCCTTTAGCGCAGTTCCCCAACCGTAAAATTATTTTGTTGCCACTTAACTGTAATTTTGCTATTGTTATAAATTGTAAAGATCTGATGTGCAGCATATTTGATCTGCGACCCCCAGAGGGGTCGAAACCCACAGGTTGAGAACGGCTGATCTCCTGCGATGCATATGTACACTTCATCTCTCTACAGACCTTCACAGCACCTTGGAAGTACTTTGTCCTCATCTTACAGATAAGGAAGTTGAGGCAATGGGATGCCTGAGCATTCCCATGGAGTGGGTAGTAGAGCCGTCACTCAAACCCAGTCAATCTACTTCTGGGTGCCATTGTCATGCCAGGAATGTCCAGAAAGCATTCGGCCCCTTCCACGTGCCTCAAACGGCTTTGTTTGGAGCCCCGTTATTCAGGCAGCATTTCTGAAGCCTGAGAATGTTCTAGGCTTGTTCCTGTGTGTGTGTGTGTGTGTGTGTGTGTGTGTGTGTGTGTGTGTGTGTGTGTGCCTAAAAGTTGCCAGGCATAGTGGGGCACACCTTTGATCCCAGTATTTGGGAGGGCAGAGTCAGGCAGATCTCTGTGGGTCTGAGGCCAGGCTGGTCTACATAGTTCTAGGACGGCAGAGCTACATAATGAGACACTGTCTTGGAAAGGAAAAAAAAAGCCTAAAAGTCAGGTGACTGGCCTGACTTCCCTACCAACCCTTCGAATGAGAGTGAAAAGCTTATTTCTGGGAGGTGGGAGCAAGATGGCCCAGTGGGTACAGGCACTTGTCACCAAGACTGGCAACATGAGTTAGATCCCTAAGACTCAGATGAGGAAAAGGGAGACCCGAGTCCCCAAGTTATCCTCTGACCTGCACACATGCACTGTGACATGAGCACATGTATTCACACACAAGTATTTAAGTTTTTCCAGAAGCACACAGTTATTCTGTGCTGGTACTATTAGCGCTGTGCCTACTGGGGCTTCTTTGCAAGAACGCCTCTCCCGTCCTGGGAGATTTCACACCCAGACTTTTGGCCAATGTGACCTGATCTGTGAGGAGACTGGGGGGGTAGAAGGGGCCATAGTGGTTCCCCACAGGCTAGGGAAATGTCAATCCTTCGGGATGCTTTTGGCCACCTTGACCATCTGACAGACAGATACAACATATTTTTTGTCTTGCCTACTTTTTTATATGCAATACTTTTTACTTGATTTTATTTTTTTTTTTAAACTCTGCACCTACTTCTGCTGACAGGTACCTATCACTGCTCCTCGGATTTTTATCAAGTTGACACGTGCTAGAGTTGTCTAGGATGGGTCTGAGGTGGTTTTTGCCTTGATGTGTAGATGCGTACCACATGTGGACCTGATGCCTTCAGGCAGAGGTCAGAAGAAGGCATCAGACCCAGCAGGGAAGACGGGAGAATCTTAAGATCAAGGTCAGCCTCAGCTGTGTAATGTTCAAAGCTAGACTGGGATACATGCGAAATCTGGGGGGGGGGGGGAATCCCAGAGTAGAGTGTGGTAGCGACTGATCTGTATGGTCTCCAACAGCTGTGTATTATATGGACAGGTAGAGGTCCTGCACTGTCACAGTCTTACAGCTCGTCACACCTACAAGGACAGATGCAAAAATAACCTCCGGGGGTGGGGGCTAGAAAGATCGCTCGGTGGTTAGAGCACCAGCCGCTCTTCTAACAGACCCGAGTTCGATTCCCAGCACCCAGATAGTGACTCACAACTGTCTATAACTGCTGTTCCAGGGGACCCGCTGCCCCTTTCTGGCCTGCAAGGGCACCAGGCATGCACATGGTGCCCAGACATGCATGGAGGCAGAATGCCCATACATATAAAATTAAAATGTTAATTTAAAAGATTAAGACCTTGTCTCAAAAACACAGCGCAAGTTCTGCAGAGCCACGGGATAAAAGAAGCCTGACAGCCGAGGGCCAAGGGTTCCAGCACTCAAGCTACTTCCCCGCCTGTCTGTGGAGAGCAGTGAGGGGTCCAGCAGGAGAGCCCTGAAGTTCAAGTGGCTTGGCTTTGGGCTGCTGCTGAACCTGGGGAACTAAAACCACCCTCACAAATCAGACAAACTCTGAAATGTTAAAGGTTCTCAACAACTGATGCTCAGAGTAAGCCCCAAATGTTGACTTTCTGGTTTTCACATTTTTTTTTCCTTTGCAAAGGGAGAGCCGTGGAGGACACACTCACCTTGGTGAGTGTGGTGACATTGCACTGAGCAGGGTCTCTGGACGGGGCAAGGCTGGGAGATGCCAATTCTTTGCATTGTGTATACGAGTGCAGATGCCCTCAGAGGCCAGAGGTGTTTGGTCCCCTGGAGCTGGAGTTAGAGGAGCTTGTAAGCTACCGATGTGGGTGCTGGGGTCTGGTGTCCTGTGCAAGAGCAGTAAGTGCTCTTAACCACTGAGCCATCTCTCCAGCCAATCTTCTTCACGTTTTATTGTAGATCTCAGCTTAGGTCACTTTTCTTGTCTCTGCCTGCCTTGTCACACCCTGCAGATTGGTGAAGCGGTGTACGCAGCTGAAGCCATTGAAAAGTTTCCTGGGCCTTTCAAGGGGATAGACCGTTTCAGGTTCCCTTTCATCCCTGTAGTCTCTTACGCTCTTGATGTTCTCTCAATGCACACCAGGTGGCAGTAGAGCACCATGTCTCAGCAGGGAGGCCCGGGAGGAGAGGAAGGTGCCTCTCCTTTGCTCCTGGTAGGTTACCAGACACTGGGTCTACCTGCTTCTTTGTTAAGGGGCTTCCTGCCCACTGAAGAATGCAGGAAAGCATGCCTGGCTTCCATACACCACATGCCCACAGGAAGACTCACCAGCTCCAGCTGCAGCAGCCAGAATTGTCACTAGACATTGGAGGCATAATCTCCCATAATTGGAGGCATAATCTATATTATTCCTGGAAATCTCAGTAGCACCCAATGGCTTTCCCTTTACCCTTGCAGAGTACTGATTCAGATACAGTCTGTCACGAGGTTTCTGCTAATCTCCGACGCTGTCGTGGGGGAAGTAACAGCCCTTTGGGATTGTCTGTCCTTGGCAAAGCTGATCCATGTTGTAAGTTGTCTGGTGTCTTCACTCCTTTTGGTGGGATATTCCATTGTGTAGGGATAGATGGCCTCTCCAAGCAGGGCTGGCTCTGATGAACAAGATGCAGCCATGACTTTTTTTTTTTTTTTCAAACACCTTTGGTTTTGGTTTTGGGGGCAGGGATGTGAAAGTGAGACTAGCCAAGGCAGTAGTGGCGCACGCCTTTAATCTCAGCACTCAGGAAGCAGAGGCAGGCAGATCTCTGTGAGTTTGAGGCCAGCCTGGTCTACAGATCGAGTTCCAGGACAGACTCCTGCACACTGAAGAATGCAGGAAGCTACACAGAGAAACCCTGTCTTGGGGGGGGGGGGAGAAGAAGAAGAAGAAGAAGAAGAAGAAGAAGAAGAAGAAGAAGAAGAAGAAGAGGAAGAGGAAGAGGAAGAGGAAGAGGAAGAGGAAGAGGAAGAGGAAGAGGAAGAGGAAGAGGAAGAAGAAGAAGAAGAAGAAGAAGAAGAAGAAGAAGAAGAAGAAGAAGAAGAAGAAGAAGAAGAAGAAGAAATCAAGAGGACTGCTTTTGTGCAAGAGCTTTCTCTTTCCACTATGTGGGTCCCGGAGATGGAACTTGGGGTTGTCAGGTCTGGAGACAGGCACCTTTGTCTACTGAACCGCCTCACTGGCCTCAGCCAGGTCTTTAGAGTATAGTGGAAACTGTTAGCCAAGGCTAGACTTACTGTGCCATCTCCAAAGCCCCTAATCAGCACCTCAGTTCTCTGGGTCTGCTCGCTCCATCTGCTAAGGGACGTGACATCTAGTATGATCCAAGCAAATCACTGATGTCCATTAAACTCTCCCTTCCTAGAATCAGGCATCCACCGTGACCATGCCTCGCCTGGAGGAGGTGGGGGTGGGGGTCAGCAGTCACCGTGTGCACTGCTTGCTAAAGAGCACCATAAATAGTCTCATCTCCCCAGAGTGAGACACACACACACACACACACACACACACACACACACACACACACACACACCTCTTTCATGGGCATAGGTTCTTGCAGTGGTATTGATAAGCAGCAAGGAGCCAGAAACAAATTGTGCATCCACCAAGAATGAACTGAACCCTTTGTGTCCATGCAGGGAGACGTGTGCATGCTGGTCAAAGAAACAGACAGGGGCCCAGTCTGTGGCTCAGTTGGCAGAGGACTTGCCTAGCACACATGAAGCCCTGGATTTTACCCCCAGCACCACTTAAAACCCATCATAGTGGCATATGCTTGTGACCCCAGCACTCAGGAAGGGGAGGCAGGTTATTCTCGGCTATGTAGCAAGTTTGAGGTCAGGTTGGGATGGGGAAGGGAAAAGGGAAGAGAGAGGGAGAAAGGGGGATATAGAGGAAGAGAGATACAGAGAGGAGAGAGAAAAGGGGGAGAGAATGAGCAAGGGAGAGAGTAGGGGACAAAAATTGAGAGATGTGTACTGGCCCTTCTAGACAATCATAGATAAATGCACAGTTGATGGAAACATAGATGATGATGATAAAGATGTCATGAGCTGAGTGGGAGCTGGGGATCTAGCTCAGTGACAGAGTGTTTGCTGCAAGTGCATAAGGCCCTGGGTTGGATCCCCAGGAATGGATGACAAAGTCAGGTGAATGGGAGATACACAGTTCATATATTGGTTACTGTTAATAGATTAACTGTAGATGGTGAGTATGTGAATGATGGTGTGTAGGGCATGCTCACACTGAAAGGAATTTTATTTCTGTGTAGGAGCGTGTCGGTGTGGGCATAGACACATGTATGCTGCAGCACACACGTGGAGATCAAAGGACACCTTTGGGGAGTCCGTTCTCTCTGTCCACCGTGTGAATCCCAGGGAGTAAAGTCTGGTTGTCAGGCTTGCATGGCTAGGACTTTCACTACCGAGTTCTCACTGGCCCTGAAAAGGCAATTCTTTAAGCCCTGTAGCGTGCATTTTCCCGTATGCAGAAACCAGATGTGTCTCTGTGAGTGTGTGGCATGAAAGCAGAAGGGGACTGTTTGTAGGACTGTAGGAACTAACCAGAGAGGTGGAAGAAGAGGTCGGGGAGGGTAGGGGCAAATATGAGCAAAGTACAAATACGTGTCATAGTGAGACGTGTGCATTAAAATTATGTGTATGTACGTGTGTGCTCACATGTGCACTAACGTGAGTGCAGGTGCCTGCAGAGACCATAAAAGTGCATCAGATACCCTGGAGCTGGAGTTACAAGCAATTGTGAGCTGCTTGATGTAGGTGCTGGGAACTAAACCCGGGTCCTCCACAGGAGCAAGAAGTGCTTTGAACCACAGAGCCATGTCTCTGCCCCAGGGACACATTGCTTTTTTGGCTGTGTGAGGCAGCACACATCTGCAGTCTCAACACTGGGAGGTGGAGGTAGGAGGGTCAGTTGATGGTCATCGTCAACCACATAGCAGGTTCCAGGTTAGCCTGGACTACATGACACCATGGAGTCTCAATATATATATGTATCTATAGATAGATAGATAGATAGATATAGGTAGATAGACAGACGGATAGATAGATAGATAGATAGATAGATAGATAGATAGATAGATAGATAGACATAGGTAGATAGACATAGGTAGATAGATAGACAGACGGATAGATAGATAGATAGATAGATAGATAGATAGATAGATAGATGATAGATAGATAGATAGATAGATAGACATAGGTAGATAGATAGACAGACGGATAGATAGATAGATAGATAGATAGATAGATAGATAGATAGATAGATATTGTACACTAACATTTTTTTAAAAGCCCTATTTTTGTACTAGGTATTGTTCAAGGATGGTGCATGGAGTAAGGACTCTAGAAGCTGCCACAGGAGGAATTTATTAGCATTTCCTCCAAGTACCCATGACTTTACAAAAAAATCTTACTGTGACCAAACATTAATTCCTTGCCCAAATTCCCTCAGTATAGCTCCCATCAGCCCAAATAATTATATCCATCAAAACAGTGTGGGCTGATGAGACGTCTCAGCAAGTGAAGGCACCCACCTCCAAGACCACCCACCTGAGCTGGATCCTCAGAACCCACATGGTGGAAGTCAAGAAATGGCTCCTGCAGCTCTCCTCTGACTGCCATGTGCGAATGAATGTGCACAATAAATCAATGTAAAAAAAATCAATTTACTCTGTGGGCTAGTTTTGGCAAAGCATAATATATGGACTTAGACTCGAAATGGTTAATCTCTGCTAGTCATCTCTTGAGGGAGCCTGGGCACAGTGCTTGGCCTACACTGACCTCTGTTTCCTTTGCTGGAAAATGGGATGCTGCTCCCTTAATGGGGCATAAGGTGGGTAAGAGACCAGGATGCCTGCGGACTGAGCTGGGGGCTCCACTGGGAGAACTAGAGCAGGGCTCTCTGTCCATGGTGCTGACGGGCAGGGCTTGGGCACCACACAGTGGTGGAATTCAGCATACCAGCCCCAAGATGCTCTAGGAATGGAAGGTTTCCTGGCCAAGGGAGTTCGGAAAACACTGGACACTATATCCCAAGCTGTTTCTCATGCTCTTTCCTCCTCCTCCTCCTCCTCCTCCTCCTCCTCCTCCTCCTCTCCTCCTCCTCCTCCTCCTCCTCCCGTGGTCCCCCTCCCCACCGGACAGCAGCATCCCACCCCTTACAGCCTGCTCTGCAGAGAATGTGGCTTCAGGACTAGCTTGGAACGGGTTTGGGCAGGGAAGGAAGGGGTGTGCCGTTGTCCTCTGAGAGTTTGCACACGCGTGGGGGAGGGGCACCTGGCATCGTGACACATGCCAAGCCCTGCTGTATGCGTTAGAAAACTTGAATTTGGCATGTTCCCAAGTTACTTGAGCACAGAACCCAGTTTTCTCCACACACCGCTATTCCCTCGAGCCAGTCTCCAAGACACACTGGGAAGCAGATATACATTAGGAGTGTTCCTGGGTGCACAGAGCACACAGGGATGGGAGGAGGCCGAGAAGACTCGTTCCTCTCTCCCGTGTCTGTCTGTTCTACACTCCCTGGGGCCCCTCTCTAAGCAACTCTGTCCTGCCTTACTGGTGTGTCTCCCTTCACCCCAGAGGGCAAGCTTCACGAGGGCACAGACTGGCTGTCAAAGTCACCACCGTGTTCCTGGAACTCAGCTGAGCCCCTCGTGGATAGCACATGCTCAGTAAATACAACCAAGGAGGACGACTCAGGGGAGAGTGGGGGTTTGGGGCTGTGGACTGGGGGTGGGGTGGGTGTTCTGCTTCACACTGGGATTGGGGTCAAACTGTCCGGTCCCCATGCCAGCTGTAGCAGCAGCAGCTCCACATCAAAAGCAGAGCTGGGGCTTAGATGGTTCAGTGGGTAAGGAGGCTTGCTGCCAAGCCTGCCACAAGCAGATTCCAATCCCTGGGACTCACGTGGTGGAAGGAAAACTGATGCTTGTAACTTGTCCTCCATATGTGTACACACACACACACACACACACACACAAATTTCTTAGAGAAATGCATAGCATCGTGGATACAGAGCTAACTAAATGGCTTGTACAAAAGCAAACACCAAATGATGTTCCCACTGATAACTACCTCTGTTTTCCCAAAATTGAGAAGGTTGCCCAGCCTTATTTGTCCTCCATCTGTCCACCTGTATACTGGGACAGCTACACCTCAGGCGATTCCCAAGGCAGGGTCTCAAGAGACTGAGGTTGGCACTGGGTGGACTTGGGAGGGAGCGGGCTGGGATGACCCTGACCTAAGTGCATAGACACATTGGCTCAGTAAATTCTCTACTGAGTTACATTAAGTACCTGAGGCCCAAATGGATAGCACAGAGATGGGATTTAAGCATCAGCTCCTCATCATTGCATTCAGTTCCTGCTTAGGGGAGGTGCAGAGGCCCATGACCTCACATCTGGCTTAGATCACCTTCAAAAGCTCATGAGACAGGCCAGCTCTTCCCTCCACAGAGAAGAGAGGCAATCAAGGACTAGAGAGTTTGGTTCATCTGCTCAGAGTAACACAGCGTATAAGAAGCAGAGTGGAAACTGATCTTCAGCTTGTCTGTGTCCTGGAGGTACGCTCTGCCTTACCTCTACAAGAACAGAGCATCTCTCCTCCGTCTCTGGCCTCCAACAATGTCCCAGGTCAGCATTTGGCAGAAAGAATTGGAGGGTTTTTAAGCACCATTTCTACGATCTTTACTAACCTGTGCCCTTCCATACATAACTCCACCTCTCCTTTGGGACAGTACCTACTAAGCTATTCTAGTGCCACTCACCCAAGGCGGGCAGTGGCCACCTGAGTGTTTTCCTGATAACTACAACTACTGATAAATCTTCCAGAGGGTGATCATGCCCTGGCCCACCAGTCGCCCGCTGTGAGCTTCACTTCTGACCTCATCCTTCAGATGGGACAGGACGGACACAGATGGGCACACTCAGGACTCATACCTCCTCCCACAACACCCATTAACAAGAGGCCTCGTTACTCCTTGGGATGGTTGGAAGAAACCTACAGTTTATCCCTCACTTCCCCAGACAAGCCTCAAAGTACTCCCTGGCTAAGTCCACAATACAGCCCTGCAAAACCCTGGAACAGGCGACAATGAGCTGAGGATTGTGAGTCCAGGAAACTACACCTAACACTGAAGGTCCCTCCAGCAGCAGTGTTCTGGGGGGATGCACTGGACTGGAACTGAGTGAGCAGCACCCGAACAAAACATGCCGTGGTAACTGCCAACATCCTCTCCTCATGCGGGTGCTGGATCCAGAGACACTGCCTACCCATAGCCCATCTTCCTCCTTTGAGATCCCCTTCACTAGACGGTAGCAGCCACAAAGATACAGCCCGCTCTGCAGAGAAGGCAGACATATGGCTAACTGGTAACCAGCACTTGGATGAGTCATAACACAGGAGTCCCTGGAAGCTGCACCTTCCTGTGGAGATGTTAGTGCCTGAATCCCTTTCCCAGCAGGAGCTCCTCAGCAAGCAGGCCTCCTTCC
This sequence comes from Peromyscus californicus insignis, assembly GCF_007827085.1. NCBI lineage: Eukaryota > Metazoa > Chordata > Mammalia > Rodentia > Cricetidae > Peromyscus > Peromyscus californicus. Next base: position 182,811,309 of record NW_026294562.1, on the reverse strand, counting down.
TGAAATGGCTGAGGACACTCTGGGCACAGCATGGTCACCTCTGGTCTGGCACTTGTCACTGGTGTTCACCAAAGTGGACTGTCTCCATTTAACCTCTTTCCCTTCTCCGTCCCAAACTCAAGAACCAGGCAGTGCTGGGACAATTGAATAGTGCCATTTATTGCTCCCACATCCCTTCTTCCACCGTCAGGACAGGGAGCACACAGGACCCCGTCCGTCCTCTCAATGAGACCGTGCTGGGAGCAGGCTGCTACTTCTTCACTCCTCTGCTACTGCAAATCCAGGAGGGAGAGGGACGACTTGGGCTAGGAAATCGACAAGGACCCACGGGGCAGAAAAATTAATGAACGGGAGAGGTCAAAAAGGTATGATTAAAAGAAAATTCTAGAAGGGAAGGAAGACCCTCTTGGTGCACAAGGCCAGGATTCCTTCCATTCCTTAGGACACCGTGGCCCCACACCTGCGGTGGGGGATGGCCTCTCCACTGAGGGTCTTGTGCCGATTGATCTACACAGTTCTCTCACACACTGTCTCTGGCTCCCAGGCTGGGAAACCTACACAGGGCCGGTGCGGGTCAGCAGAGAGGCTGTGAGCAGTCCTGAGAACCTGTCCTGCTGGCCGAGGGTCCCCCTCACACCCAGGACAGTGTGGGCCGAGGAAGGAGGGAGGCCACTGCTCCTCTCGGTCCGGTTCTCCCTGGGCCTCGTGGTCTTGCTCGCTGATAGTCCCCACTGAGCCCGAGGGGCCCTGCCCACCCCTCGGGCACCCCCGTCCCTACCGGGCCTCCCCACCGCGACACTCGGCACACCGCGCACCGGCCGACTGGTCCTCGCCGTCGTCCTCCCCGCCTGCCCGATAGAAACTCTGTCCGCAGCTGCTGCAGACCGACGGCGCCCCAACCACGTGGATCTTCTTGTGTCTCCGCAGCGCAGCGCCCTGCACGAAGCCCTCGCCACACTCCACGCAGATGTGTGCGGGCTCTTCGCCACCCGCTGCCCCCAGCCCGTCCCCGTGCTGCGCGCACTGGTGGGCCAGCAGCCCGGCCCCGTGCCCAAAGCCCTTCCCGCACTCCATGCACACGTACGGCTTGGGCGCCGGCGCCCTCCGAGACCGTGGCCCCGCTGCCCGCTGCCCTGTCCCCGCCAGGGCTGCAGCTGCCGCGGCACCGTCCCCCGGTGCGCCCACCACAATGATGCCCTCGCCGTCACCCATGGGGATGGCGATCTCGCCGTCCACCGCTGCCGCCTCCTCGGGCGCCTTGGCACGCCGCACGCTGGCCGCTAGCACCTTGGCCGCCACACCGGGGCCTGACAGCTCTGGGTGCAGCCGCAGGTGGCGCGCCAGGCTCTTGGGCTGGCTGAAGCCGCGGCCGCAGCGCGGGCACACGAAGGGCTTGAGGCCACTGTGCGAGCGCCGGTGTTTGGCCAGGCTCTTGCTCTGTGTGAAGCTGCGGCCGCAGTCGGGGCAGGTGTAGGGCTTCTCGCCCGTGTGGATGCGCTGGTGCTGCATGAGGTTGGAGCTCCAGCTGAAGCGCTTGCCGCACTCGGAGCAGGCGTATGGCTTCTCGCCCGTGTGGATGCGCCGATGCTGCACCAGGTGCGAGCTCTGCGAGAAGGTCTTGCCGCAGTCGCTACAAGCGTTGGGCCGCTCGCCTGTGTGCGTGCGCTGATGCCGCGTCAGCTTCGACCAGTGGCTGAAGCTCTTGCCGCACTCGTTGCAGATGTAAGGTGCAGGCGGCCGTGGCCGGGGAGGGGGCCCAGGTGGAGGCGCGGACTGGGGTGGGGACAGCTTGGTCGGGGGCCAGCTGGGGACGTCGTCGTCATCCATGATGAGGATGTCCACTGCAAGGCAAGAGGGAAGGAGGAGGCAAGTCAGAGGTGGCGGGCCCACAGCGACTGTCCACGTGTGGGTTGCTGATGGATTCCTTTAGTGAGCGGCCCAGGGCAGCTCATCCTTTCAGGGTTCGTGCAACCCAGGGACAGCTGGGTTGTGCCAGCTTGCAGACCGCACCCTTTATCCCATGGGGCACTGATTACTCCAGGTATTTCACTAAGTATTTTTGTGTCCCTAACCCATCTCCCTAAGACCTGTTCTCCTTCCCTCAGAGTGGACGTTCCCTCTGCTAGCCTTTCTCTGGACCTGTAGACCAATGCCCAAGGCCTGTATACAGGGCCCCTGAAAAGGTCTACCAACCAAAGCTATAGAGGGTCAAGGGTTCTGAGGGAGGCCCCAGCACAAATGGCACCTGAGGATCACCGCAGATGGAGGGCCAGACCTGATGCCGCTGGTGAGAGGTCTTACAAGGTATGCAGGTTAGGACGCAATGGTGTCTCAACAGGGCAGAGTTGGACAAACGGGATGGGACACCAGCTTGGGAGGTGCACTAGCCTGACTACTGGGCATGCAAGCCCCACACAGTTAGCCCCTGTTACCCCTCCCCCTTCTCTGCCTACCAAGGACAACTACAGTGTAGGGGCCTTGGTCTGGACAACTGAAGACACCCACCTCTCAGGACAGCCCCGAGTCGCTCTGCATGTGCATCCGGCCTGCCCTGGAAGCCTTCCTCCCATCCAATCCCAACTTGTCTTGAGGCCTGGGTACATCTTCCTTGGCATCTTTCCTCCAGGGCCCTACCCACCCCTTAAACTCCTTCAGCCTCTCGATTTTACAGAACCAAGGCCTGCAGTCACATGCCAAGGGCTCACCAGGTCCAGCCTGCCAACCAACTCAGGTGGCGCCCTGAAGTCTCCTTTCAAAGCCAGGTCTCACAGTCCACTGGAAGCTCTCTTCCTGTCACCAGCTCCCAGTGCTCACACGCAGCCTCTGAGACAATGTGGGTAAATGAGAAACAGTGGCCCACTGGGCTGGAGGGACACTTGAGGCCTGGCAACCCCACATCTGGTAGCTGCAAGGCAACCTGCAATGCAACGGGAAGCTAGGGAGGGAGGGAAGGGTCCTTTGCAATAGGACACATGACTATCAAGGTCAGCTTCCTGAGACAAACGGTGTGATTGGTCCATAACGGCCCTTATGAAAGCCCACAGGTGTGTGAAGCCCTTTCCCTCCATCAGGACTGGGTCAGAGTGGACCTAAGACAAGGTCCCTTCTACTTCTACACTAAAGATCCAGGTTTATAACCTAAGGAGGCCAGCCTAAAGTCAAATGGATAAAGACAGTTAAGACAAAATAAGAAAATGCAAAGTCTTTAGTAGAGATACAGACTTTACATGGTCCAGGAGCCCATCGTAAGATGCTGCCTGCAGACCTCCACAGCTGGGCCTCATGGGTATGGGTGTGTGTGTGCGTGTGTGTGAAATTTGAAAGGAGGCCTACGTCAAAGGTTAAGACTAGAACTCTCCAAGCAGCCCAGAGCTCACGGTCAGGCGCTGGCCCTCAGGGGCTAAATGAAAAATAAACTCAGCGGAGGATAAAGATCACAGACCGTGGAGGCTGACGGAGTGAGGCTGAAGCAATGGACTAAGGCTTGAAACTGGCCCCACAGGTAAAGCGGGGACAGGTGAGAGTAAACACGGCTGCTCTGTCAGGGCCCAAAGCTAAGACAAATGGAGCCTTCCTGGACATCCTGAGTTCTAGGCCACACACACAGCAACTCTCAGCTGACCGAAAGGTTAAAACAAATACTGCAAAGATTAAATGCTTCCTCCTTGGTTGATTCCAAAGGATAAAGAGCAGCTCTTTCACCTACTACCCACAGCACCCTGGGAGAACTGTGTGCACCCTCAACAACTACAAGAAACAAGGCCTTGGGCCCGAGCCTTCCTCCCGCCTCCCATGCTCTATTCAAAGTATGGCTCTCTCTCTCTCTTCTTTCCTTTCTCCCAGTACCTGGACCCTTATGCTCACGGCAGTATCTGTACGGAGGATTCCCAGAGCTACAGCTGGTTTGACTCCAGTGTTAGCAGCCAGCCTTTTGTTTCCCAGTGCCCTCCATGTGAATCTTGTTTTCTGAATTGCAAGCCTATGCAGCAAACTGGCTGAAGAACCCAGAACACCGCAGGTGGTATTGTCCCTTTGGGAAGCTTAGATGAGAGGTGTTGGGGTACAAAGATTAACTTGCTCAAAGGTGTAAACTGGAGAATAAAAGGGCCCTTTGCCAAGCAACAGTGGTTCAGTTCAGAGAAATGACCTCCCTGAAGCTGGGAAAGGCTAGAATCATCCTTGAGGTGCCTGTCTCTTGATTCCACGGACCCATGTGAACACCCACACCCCATATACAATAAATCTCTCTCCCTCTAACATAATCGAACTGTCTGTCCAAGTCCCCTTGGATCAAGAACAAGAACCTTGGGGGCAGGGGTTGGGCTCTGTGCCCCAGCAACACTTTCTGAAATGTTCCTAGTTCCACGTACTAGGTACTAAACAACAGTCTATGCATCAATTGGGTAAAAGTACTTGCTGTGGAAGCAAGAGGTCCCGAGTTCAAATCCCCAGGGCCCATAAAAAGCCAGGGATGGAGACCTGACCCTCCAATGCTGGCTGGTGGGTAGAGACAAATGGATTCCAGGAGTTTCCAGGCAAGGCAACCTAGCCAACACATGCAGCTTCAGTGTCTATGTGAAGATCAATACACTACAACAATCTACATCTGCCTCTGGCCTGTGCATACTAGTGGATGGGCACAGAGTGGGCAGACACATGTATGCACACGCATGCACGCACGCACGCACGCTCACACATGCGTGTGGAAAATGAAGGCAGAAAGACGGGGAGGAAGAGGTCTAAAAGGACAGGAAATGAAAGAATAATGAGATATATGAGAGAAGCAGGAGGGGCTATTTAAGAGGGGGAAGGGGCCCAGCACCTGGATGGTGGAGGAAGTAAGTAAAAACAAAATAGTGACACACATGTATTCAAGTGTAATAATGGGGTCTGGAAGATGGCTCAGCAAGCCAATGTGCTTGCCCTACACCCGACGATCTGAATTCCACCGTAATACCCACATTATGGAAGGAGAACAGCACCTCCCTCAGGTTTTCCTTGGCCTCCACATGTGCATGGCGGCATGCTTGTGCCAACACCCTCCCATGCACACACAAAATACAATTTAAAACACCAAGTTTAAAGAGTCTGAGTGCCAGTGTACTGTGTGTATGTGCATCTTTGAACAGTATTTGCAGTCATGACATGAAGTCTGAATGTTGATTACAGCAACAAGTGTGGGAGCTCAGGACAGAGACCTGCAGGGGGTGGAAGATACATCCACTGCCCCTCAGGGCCATCAATGGCTAAGGCAGTAAGGGGCAAGGAGAATTCAGGCATGTTCTTTCCTTAGGCTCTGACTTTTTCTAAGTTGTCTGGTTATTCAGTTAAGTGTGCCTGTTCTGTAAATAAGCAAACTGTGAAGTGATCAGAAGGTGGAGTTCCATTTTTAGCAGATGCCTGGGCTCAACCGGGACCGTCGGTTCTGAAGGGCAGTGGCATCTGGAAGTGGGGCTGTGGACACTGAGCAGGGGGACTGAAGACTCAGCTGCTCCCAGTTGCACTGTCTCAGGAAAAACAGGACTGGCTCAGCTGTTAAGGGCACTTGTTGTCCTTGCAGAGAACTCAGGTTCGATCCCCAGCACCCACATGGTGCCTCAAAACCATCTGACACTCCAGTTCCAGGGGCTCTGACACCCTCTTGACCTCCACAGGCACCAGGCAAGCATGTGGTATACAGACATGCATGTGGGCACAACTCTCATACACATAACATTTGAAACTACTAGAAAGCAGGGCCATATGGCTCTGCTGGCTACAGTATACTCATGCCACCTCTGGACTCGTGGGCTGACAGCAGCCCAGCCTCGCCAAAGAGTCTTGCGATGCTGTCTTGTCCTCTCCCAGAAGAAAGGCTTCGTGTATTGCGTTGGGACAATGCTCAGATCATGGACCAACTGCACAAGGAAGCGGCAGCTATTCTGTTTGTGGGACAGCAGCTGTAATGGTCTCAAGACCCCACATCAGAGTCAAGCTCTTGGTACTTGTTCACTTCAGGAGGTTGTAGGCAGGACATCTGCCCCGTTTTCAAGCGTAGGTTGGTTCTCTAGTATTCACCAAAGTGACCAAATGAGTCTCTCCCTTCCCTGTCCTGGTGGTACAGGTCTGCAGTGTCAGCTCCCTGAGAGGCTATGGCCTGCCTGGGCTATGAGTTCAAGGCCCATCTGGGCAACTTAGCAAGATCTTGTTTCAAAGTAAGAAGCAGAAAGAGGGCTGGCAATGCAGCTCTGTGGCAGGGCCCTGATCTAGACTGTCCAAGACTCTAGGTTGGATCCCAGTACCACAGCATAAACCAACGCTGGTTTAAATTCACCAGGCTAAAACCGCCCATCTCCGGTGTGAGCCTCCTCCATGCTCGCCGTCCTCCCTGGGTCCAGTGCCCTCAGCAGTATCCCGTTTGTTTTGTATGCCGCTTACCCCAGACCCACCACCGACAGCTTTCCAAAAGCAGTACTCGGGAGCAAAATCAGTTAGTGCCTGTTCTGGGTTTTGTTTTCAAATAAAAACTCGTGAATCCACAGTGGCAATTGCCATATGTACTCTCAGCAACTGAAAGTTTTTATTGAAACTATTTAGTACCTCCCACGTGACACAGCTCCCATCATCACTGTGGGTGACGATGGAATCACAACAGGAATCACTTACTGGTTGGACGCATGCTGCCTTCTGGGCACAGGCACACTAAATGCCCTAACGAGTCCCTTTCCATTTTCACAGCGTCCCCATAGGCAGGTGTCTGGTCCTGTGCTTGAAGCCAGCCCTGCTCACTGCCACCTTTTGTCTGCCTCTCTCTGGTCACTGGGGTTGTCCAAAGCTCAATCACCATTACATTTCCGGGAAAGGCACACAGATGAGGGGCTTAACTGGGCTCTTGTTCTTTGTTGGTACCCTTCAAATCCTTGGCTCACCCTTCTCACCCTGAGGACTGTCACAGTGATGCTTTTCTTGGGCTAAAATGTTGACGTCTACCCGTTGCCTTTACTTTTCCTTATAAGCTACTCATTCCTTCTGCCAGGAAGTTGGATTTTGATTTTTCAACAGGTGAGATCGAACACCCCTAGGCATGTGAAACAAGTGCACTATCACTGAGCCACATCCTGGCCCTCAGCTCTTTATAGCTGCTCTCAATGTTTGTGACTTGTTCTCTCAACAGAGCTCAATTTCAGGGCTTTTCTCTTGAATTAGTTTTCAGGATGGATCTGTATCTGTGTGTGCGTGTGTCTGTGTAAATGCATGCCACAAGTGTCTAGGTAATGGAGAGGCCAGAAGGCGGCACTGGATCCCAAGGTTGGAATTACAGGCATTGTGAGCTGCCAGACATGGGTGCTGGGAGCATAACCTGGGTCCTCAACAGGAGCAGCAAGCGCTCTTAACCACTGAGCCATGTAGCCCACGAATAGTTTTGCCATATAGTCTATTCCTTTGCTTTGCATACATCAGGGTTTCGGTCTAAATGTATATCACACTTTCTCTGCCTAACTTCAATATTCTTTAATCCATTTTAATCTTCTAAAAATTTCATTTTTGCTGAGAGATGGTGGTGCATGCCTTTAACCCCAGTGCTCGGGAGGCAGAAGCAGACAGATCTGTTTGAGGCCATCCTGGTCTACAGAGTTCCAAGACAGCCAGCACTACAGAGAAACCTTGTCTCGAAAATTCAAAAGTAAATAACTCATCTTCATCTTACAATTATCCTGTTTTCAGCTTTTTAGAATTTTTAAATATATGTACTAGTGAGGCGGCCGTATGGGGGTGCAGGTGCGCAGAGTCCATTATCAGACTCTGGAGCTGGAGTCACAGGTGGAAGCGGTCCCTCTGGAAGGAAGTCGTCTCTCTGGCCCCTCCTCACCTTTAATGTTTTGGGACAATGTGCTTACTCACTCGAGTTCCTTCTAGTCTTTCCACTCTGGGTTTGGCTTTTACTCCTCATCTCTGCTGAGCTTGCCCCATTGAAGCGTTCTAGAATCACATCGTTTTTCTGTGGGCCGGGTCCTCTCTCAACACACTTAAGCAATCTGGACTTCTAGGAGGCACTCCCAGTCACCTGTTTCCTTTTTCACAGAACACCTTCTAGGGCAGCGGCCACAGTTCCTTTGACAGGCAGGCGTCCTGGCCTGTGAGGCACCAGGATGGAATTCTCACTGTTTGCATACCGTGGTCACACAAATGCCACTTGCCACCCTATTTCCATCAGAACAGTCTCTCCTGCCTCCCTCCCTGCTCACAATTCGCTCCCTAGGCCGTGCCCTGCAGGGCTGTACCTAGATGGTTCAAGAACCCAGGTTTCTTCTCACTGGCCTCCCTGGCCTCTCATGTCCCACACAGTTCTGCAAAAAACACCTACTTTATAGCTTTGGATCCCCAAGTGTGTCCCTGCCCCCGAACTTCCCAATGAACCCTTGAAGGCCATCTCCTCCACTTCCTTCCCCTAAGCCACCTCTACACACCCAGGCTGAGGTGGCTTAGCCCATAAGGTCTGCTAGAGCTAGCAGCCATGCTCAAGGCCTGGTATTTGTCAGTGTGGTCTAAGGGCCAGGGGGTTGGTTATGCGTTGCTGTATTCCTACACAGGGACTTGGGAAGATTCTATGGTTTTGAAGTGAGCTCTCCCGCTGACCGAGCTGCATGGCGGGTGAGTGCGATGTTCCACAGGAGGACAGAGCCTCATCACCCAGTGGGAGACTACCACGACACCAGCTGAAAGCCCTTTCTTTTGGGACTACTCTACTTTTCTTTCTGGATAGCCTGTTGCTGAGCTAAGGACCAAGACAGTCTGGAAGGATCTCTCTGACCATGGCCACTGCCCATCTCACATGGCAGCTGGAATAATGGGGAGAAAAGGAGCCTGGGAGACTGACTGTGAAACTGCTTCAGCCCCAGGGAGCCCCGGCTCACCTCTGCAGCCCATCCCTAGGCAAGGTGCTCAGCTTCCGTCCCAATTCCATCCCCTGCAACCCACCAACAGGCAGCCTGACCTCCGAGGCTCTGTGCGCTCTCAGAGAGATGACCCACATGGAGGCTGGCAATGATGTCAAGACACACCGAAAGTGCCATTCTCAGTAACAGCATTAGCCTCTCTCGGTTGAACAGGCTTCCCAGAAATATGCAAGAGTCAAAACATAAAATAAAATCTAAAACCCTGCCATCTGATTCTCTGGAATGCCTCCTGCTCTCTCAGCAACCACTCAGCAGAATGAGGCAGCATAGCTTCCGCTGTCCAGAGCCAGGGTTCTGCTGAGGACCACCAACTGAGGACCACCTTTAGAGGCTAGCCAAGTGTGTGATAAACAGGCCAGCACTTAAACAAGGCAGAGCCCAGGGAAAGCAACGTCAGAGTGCTGGCCAGCTTTAACTGTCAACTTGACACAACCCGGAATAACCTGGAAGAGTCTGAGGAAAGGGCTGTCTACGCGGGGTTGTCCTGTGGGCACGTCTGTAGGAGCTGTCACCAGTTAACTGCTGAGGGAGAGCCAGCCCACTGTGAGGGCGCCACTGGTCAGGGACTCTTAGACTGCTATGGGTGGAAAGAAACCAAACTGGGCCCAAGCAAGCAAACACGCGTTTATTTCTCTCTGCTGTTGACTGGATGTGCTGTGACTAGCTGTTTCAAGCTCCTGCCCGTGACTTCACGGCATGATGGACTGTAACCTGGAATTAGAAGTTCAAATGAGCCCTTTCTCCCCTAAGTTTTCATGTTGAGTTCTTTTCACAGTAACCGAAGGGAAGCTACGACAGTCTGCACGGTCTTCAGGTGCTCAGGGTCGTGCCACACTTGTACTGTAACCCCACACACTGGGTACATGGCTGTGTACAGGGGGGAGTGACAAGACAAGCAACCCGGGGCCATGCAGCAACGTCTAAGGAACACCGAAGCAATGTGTTGGAAGCACCGATTTATTAAAAGGGAGGAAGCCAGCGCCATCTGCCCCAGGCAGCAGACACAGTGTGCGCTGTGCCTTCTTGTTACCACGCTGGGATCACCAGGGAGCGGGATGAGGGTGGCGGTGGGCTAGCATGGGTTTACCGCCAAACCTGGGCACCACGTAACCCACAGGAGTTTTGCTCCACCCAATAATACTTTATTAAACAAACAGAACACATGTGCCAACACTTAAAAAATGAATGGTTTCATATTTAATCCAGCCCACCCTTCCCAAATCTTACCACATGACTACAGATTCCCCTTCCTAGTCCTTCACTCATTCATTACAACTTCCAGACCTTGGGTTTGGGGGCCACCCTGATGTGAGGAGCACCCATGAAGCAGTCAGTGTTCCTGGAACCAGAACAGGGCATAGGGCACAAAAACGGTGCTCAACAATAGCCAGCTGGAGACATGAGGCAAAAGATCTGGATGGTCCTGTTAAAAGGACCCTTGGGGACCAGAGCATCAGCCTCTCATTCCAAGCTGTGGCTGTGGGGCTCTTAGAGGGAAAGGGGCAGGAGTCCAGGCACCCCAGAGTGACAAAGGATGGTTCCCCAGCCTGGTGGAAAAGGCAGTGGGGTTGGCTGAGGAACCACCGAGGCCACCTCACCTGGGTTCTCATGGCTGGCCATCTGCTGGTCCTCAGAATCCAGCGGCCCCGGAGACCAAGCTTCTTCCCGCAGCTCCATGTCTGGGTCCCTGTAGGAAGGGATAACGCAGAAGACAGAGCTTACAGGTGGTGTGAGGACAGAGCACTCTCTGATGCAGGCACAGCCACCCAGCCACAGGAGCCTGCACTGAGACGGTGGCGGTGGCTAGGGCTGCGGCGCCCCGGACTCAGGAGATCAGACTGTTCAGCCCCCACTGGCTGCATGGGCTGCAGCCATGTTCCCAGACCCCTCCCTCCCCAGATCCACCCAACTGGAATGTAGCAGAGCAACTCCATCGCCGTGACTCAGTTTCCTCACGGGCAAGATGGAGAACAGAGGGGCATGGGGTTACGCAACCATGCAGATTTGACACTTGGTAGAAGAGGCCGTTATACCTCCAGAGTGTGGTAGTGACGCTCAGGTACAACTGGGAGGAGAGCGCAGTGACAGGAAACTGTCAACTTGTACATCGAGTAAGAGCAACAAAAAGAAATTTCAAAGGCAGAAAGCCTGACTTCCCATATCAAACATTCTGGGCTGACTGGCTACCTAAATGTATCAACTGCAGGCAGGTCTGGACAAGCCTGCTCCATAAGACAACACTAACATGTGGGTCTTCTAGGCCAGGACCAGGCCTCAGGAAAGGTCCCCTACCGGCACAGCCACCTGGGACCCTTCAGCTGTGTTCCTCCTGGCTCCTGAGAGCCTGTGAGCAAGTGAAGACCACTATCCCTGCCGGACTGTTTGAAGTGAGTGTCACCTCGGAAGCCCTGTCTAGCCACCGTCTACCCTGACCCGGCCTTCTCTCCTCCTCACCCCTAGTGCTCCTTCATGTTACACCAAGTTAGTCTGCCCTCCCACATCCACTCCTAAGTCAGCACTACCCAGAGGAACCCCGGCACGCACAGCGGCACCAGGTAGCCCAAGTGCCCCAGAACAATGATATGAACACAGAGCTGAATGAAACTGGGCCAAGGAAAGGCTTAAAAGACAAAACTCAATGAATTCCAGCACTTGGTCCTGCCCCGGACCTGGCTCAGGAGGGAGAACCACACACAGACAAAAAGACCCAAGTGGGCCCCAGTTGCTGGAGCCAGGTCTAAATAGTCCCATGAATGTGCACAAGGCGGCCATGTGGCCCAAGAGCTGGGTGCAAATGCTTATAGGAATCCCAGGTGATGACTGGGAGAGAAAAATCCAAAACTCTGAAGATGCTTCTCAAAAGAACAGCAAGGTTTAAACTGGGAAACCTGGAAGGCCCCATCAGCCTGTGGATGGGACAGAATGTCAGCAAACCACAGGCGTCTACTCCACAGCGAGCGTGTGCATGTGTGGGAGTGGGGGTCGGGAAGGCAGTCATGGGTCACAGGCCTATGACACCAATAGATCCTCCTGCTCACAAAAGGGAGTCCAAATGTCTTCTGTTCTCTTCTTTTCCCCCAGCTGACAACCTTCAGGACTAGAACAGAACAGGCAGGTGTGAGGAGGGCAGAAACCCATCAGAACAGCACCAGGCAGGGGAGGACTGCAGTCCAAGGTCTGTGGGGACAGCAGTGACTCCCTTTTCTTTCTCTTGAGACACGCCATCTGTGTTCCAGAGGAGGAAACTACCATATCAAGGACAGGAGCCAAGGCCAAGGGACTTCTGAATAAACAAGCCTCCCCATCCACATTCCACAGCACAACTCCAGTCACCAGCACAGAAGCCCCAAGGGCCTTGCTTTCACATGATGCCCACACAAGAAGGCACCTGAATTTTCTTCTGGGTGATCTGCTTTGCGGCAGCTTATTTTTTGGACATAGCGGGAAACTCTGAGAGAGTGAAAGTTCCATCTCTCCTACACAAGACACAAGGCTGCAGGGCTCCCAGATGGCACGTCATGGCACCAAAACGCCAAAGGAAGCTAGGTATGGTGGTGCACATGTGTTAATAGCAGCACCTGAGAGAGGTAGGCAGGAGGATCCAACGTTCCAAGCCAGCTTTAGCTACACAATGCATCCAAGGCCAGCCTGGTTACACCAGCTCTTGTCCCAAAGTGAAACAAGCAAGCAAACAACTCCAAGAGAACTTACAAGTACACCAGGAAAGCATCAGGCGAACTGTCGCTTTGGAAGACAGCCCATTTCTCAAATGGTAAGGGGTTACCAAGTAACCCTATAGTTGCACTCTTGGCACACACCCAGGAGAAGAAAACACACACCTGCACAACAGCATGAGTGACCAGGCACGCAGTGCTGTGTGGGACAGCTAAGAGGCAGAAAGCCAACACTAGGGAAAGGAACAGACCTAAGCCTATTATCCCGTGTGCACAGACCTATTATCCCAAGGTCAGAGGCCTAGTAAGCCCAGGGCCACATGGTTGCATGAAATGCCAAAGGTCACTACACCAAGGGCACCACAGTATATGACTCACTGTACATGAACTGCCAAGGTCACTAAGCCCAGAGTCACAAGGTGTATGGCTCCAGGAGCATGAGCTACCCAAGGTCACAAAGCCCAGGGCACCAGAAATAGGTGAATGTGTGAACTGCCCAAGATCACTAAACTCAGGGTCAAATAAGCCCAGGGCCACATGATGTAAGATTCTGTGTGCATGAACTACTCAAGGTCACTAAGCCCACGGCCACATGGTGTAAGATTCTGTGTGCATGAACTACTCAAGGTCACTAAGCCCAGGGCCACATGGTGTAAGATTCTGCATGTATGAACTACCAAGGTCACTAAGTCCACAGCCACATAGTCTAAGATTCTGCATGCATGAACTTCCAAGCTCACTAAGTGCACGGCCACATGGCATAGGACTCCATGGGTATGGACTCTCTAGATAAGTCCACAGACAAGAAGTAGACTAGGACCGGGAAGTGGTGCATGCCTTTAATCCCAGCACTCTGGAGGCAGAGGCAGGTGACTATGAGTTCAAGGCCAGCCTGGTCTACAGAGCAAGTTCTAGAACAGCCAGGGCTACACAGAGAGACCCTGTCTTGGGGGCGGGGGAGGGGGGGTGACACAGGCAGCAGCAGCCTAGTGACAGGGACAGGAGTGGAAGTAACTGAAAAATAGGTATGGGCTTCCTGACAAGGAATGAGAACATTCAGGACTAGACAGCGGTGACTGCTATGTGACTCTGAATACATTAACTCACCCAATGATGTGCTTTAAAACAGCGTATTTTCAGCACACAAATACCTTTAATAGAAAGTCCACTTTTAAAAAGTATACATGCCTGATGATTATGAAACCGTCAACATTACAAGTACCTAAGAGAAAGAAAACAGAGGAGCTCCAGGCACTGCAGGGTCAAAGAGGTGGACAGAGAGGGTTGTCCTAAGAAAGGCTGCTGCCAAGTGTGACAAGCAGTCGGGAATTCCCAGCTCCAGCCAACTTCCTGCAGGGAGGAGGGCCAGGCTATGGGCTGAGCTTTCTACTCACCTCACCCCTGCAAAATGCCTTCAGTGGTCAGAGGAGGACAGCCTCTACTTCCTGAAAGCCAGGCAGCCTTACTATTCTGCCCAGGCAGTGAGGCAACCCTCAAGGGGGCTAAAGCCCAAAGAGCTGGCAGGGTGAGAGGCAACGATGCAGGGCCTAACCTGCGCTGGCTGAAAAAGGTTTGCCAGACTAGCCAAACTCCTACTAACAATGACACCATGGTGTCTCCCCTCAAATGGTCCCATTTTATATATTCCTAGTCACCTATTAAGAATGACAGTTTTGGTTTGCACTATGATCCATAAAGCCTAAAATATTTTATATCTGGCCAAATACAAGGAAAAGTCTGGTTGACTCCTAATGTTAAAGAGCAAGAGATACAAAAATAAGGACAGCTTTCAAAGCCAAGGACTGTGAGAGCCATGAGGAGAGTCATGGGTTGGGAGCAGAGCCAGCAGGAGGCGGCCTAGCTTATGCTCCAGGCCATGTGCTGCTGTGTTGATTTTTGTCTGTGAAGCCAAGTGTTGAGTAAGTTCCCCTGAACCAAGGGCGCACACAAGTCCACAGCACTGGTGGGCCCAGGGTAGAGGAAGGGTTGGCTCCTACGCCACGGGTGAACTAACACATAAAATGAATGCCCTGGAAGGCGTTGAGGAGATGGACAGCTCAGTCCGCAGAGGCCTGCCACATGGCATAAAGACTGGAGTTCAATCCCCAGCACCCATGGCAGTGCACCTGGGCCCCAGTGCTGGAGAAGCAGACACGAGGATTCCTGAGGCTTGCTGGCCAGGCAGTCTAGCAAAACGGTGAGCTCCAGGTTCAGTCAAAGCCAGTTTTCAAAACTAAGACAACGACGACTGGGAAAGACTTGCCGTCAATCCACCCCTGGCCCCCACACTCACACAAAGGTCCTCAGAGGTTTACACTTCAGAAGGAAGAAGGGAAAGGCATTCTGCTCCTCCTGCCTTGTCACATGGCCTTTTTGTCTTGCCCCAGGCCCCTGCTGGCAAGCTGGGAAGCCAGAGGGGTGCAGCAGGCCACACACACAGCAGCCTGGGTTTATCTGTGGGGTAGGGGCAGATCTTCAGCAAGCCTCAAAGGTGCCCGCCCGCCCTTCTTCCATCCTGCCTCCTCTAGGTAGCAGGGGTACCTAGGGCTGTCTAGGGGGCTCCTAGGGCGGCATGTAGTGCTCTACAGGGGCTGAAACCCCTGACAGACGTAAGCGAACAAGTTGAAAGCAGACCCGGTACTCTAGACAGGGGCACATGCCTCTCCTCCTCACTGGCAAATCCCAGCCCGCCCGGAAGCTCCACCTCAGTGTTCCCACAGCTGCATGCTGTGACCCTGAGCTCGTAGGGCTCTTAGGGCTCAGCTGTGTGTGTCCTTGCAGGACAGGTATTTCACAGGGCTGTGAGAAGCCGCCAGTGGCACCAAGCTTGTGGGGATGAAATCAGGGACCTCGCAAAGGCTTTAAGAAGGGCATCCAGTCCTCTTTCTGTCCCATCCACTGATTCACCCATTCATGAAGACAGATAGCTACTGGCCCTCTAGTTCTAGCTCTGGAGGCGCAGGGCCCACCTGAGATCTCACAGCCTGGGGAGTAGGATGTTGCGTCTGCAGGGGAGGCACAGAGGAACCAGGCGAACCTCAGGAGCCACAAACCTAGCTCCCTAGAGAAGAGCCCAACCTGAAGACAAGAAAACTCCAAGGTGTGCAAGAGTGTTCGGTGGCAAAGCTTATGCCTGGCATGTGATGGACGCCCTAGGTTTGATCCTCTAGGTTCAGGCTCCAGCACCTCCGAAGAAACAAAGAACAGCCCAAGCAACCTGATGCTTCTGACCAGGAACCCTAGAGGTGCAGTCCATCCTTGCCTTTCCTCCTTCTCTCTCAGCCAGCACCTCCAGCCAGCACCTCCAGCCTCTCACAGATGCTCACCCTGCTCTGACCTCCACCTTGCAGAAGTAGAAGAAAGGGCACCAACCCCCCCAGTCCCCACCCCTCCCAGCAGAGCCCTTAAGCAATCCAATTAGCACATGGATCTGACAGGGTTATTAAGCCCAGACAAATTATTGTTATTATTGTTGTTATTAGGTCTCACCCACCCCCTCTGGATGCCTGCCCACCAATTATCCCCTTGCTTTCTTCTGCTGCCAATCTGGCCTCCTCTTCCCCCGCCCGCTGGGGCTGGGTGCAGAAGCAGCCCCTCCTGCCCCTCATCCTCTCTCTCACTCACGTGTTCCCTTCCCTCTTCCAGCCCGGTGTTCCTTGCTCCTCTCCTCCCACCAGCAGGCAGGAGTGGTGACATCCCAGCGCACCTCCTTCCTTACCTGCCAGTCACCACCTGTGTTACCTTCCGTTTTCATCAGCAAACACACTGACTTTTCTGTCACCAAGTGCCCCCATCTACTTCTGGGTCTCAAACACCCTCACCCCCCAAATCCCTGGGTCAACAGCAAGGATACCAACCATCATCTCCCCCTTTCTCAAAGGCCCCAACCAAGTCATTGCCTCCTCTGTTCTTTCCCTCTACTCCCCCCACCCCCCCACCCCCGGGCCTGCTTCTGGGTACCTCCCCTCACTGGCACCCCAGTTCTAGATGCAGCCTGTGCCTCTCAAGACCCCTCTCCACTCCACGAGCAATGAATCCTTTGTAAAAAGTCACTCAGGTCAAATAACCTAAATAAAAACTGGGCAAGCAAGCTGAGACACACGGCTCAGTGGCTGCACAAGTGTGAGGACCGAGTATACATCCCCAGCATCCACATAAAATACTAGGTGTGGCAGTCCACACCTGTAACCCCAGCGCCGGGAAGCTGAGCCAGGCCAATTTGGGGAGAGGGACTTGCAAGGCCGACTAACTCATCTACCCCAAAGGGTGAGCTCTAGGCTCAGTGTGACCCCATCTCCAAAAACCAAGTAGAGAGGCTGGAGAGATGCGCGGGGGGGAGAGCCCGACTACTCTTACAGGGGACACGGGTTAGGTTCTCAGCACCCACATGGCTGTCCACAACTGCCGAGCTCCAGTTTCAGAGGACCCAATGCTCTTCTGGCCTCAAGTACTTGCATGTACATGGCACATATAAACAGCTACATACATGTTAAATAAATAAATCTTTAAAAATAAGCAGTGGTGACGCACACCTTTGATCCCAGCATTTGGGAGGCAGAGGCAGGAGGATCTCTGTAAGTTTGAGGCCAGCCTGGTCTACAGAACGAGTTCCAGGACAGCCAAGGCTACACAGAGAAACAATGTCTTGAAAAACACCAAAAATAATAAATAAAACTAAGACAGAGAAGTGACTGAGGTCAACCTCTATGTGTGCTCACACTCATAAGCATCTGAACACATGTGTACACACAGAGGCAATACACAAACCCCCGCCCTAGGGAAAGGGTCCGAATACCTTTCTCCAAAGAGGATATCCAGATGGCCAGTGGGCACATGAAACGAAGCTTGCCCTGGGGAAATTCAAGCACAGCCACAAAGAGGCTCCACTTCACACTGCAGGTCACTGTCATGAAAGTGCTGGTGAGAGGGCAAGGCGGTGCACCTGCTTCAGAAAACACCTGGCAGTCCTTCAAGGTCAGGCAAATAATCTCCATCCACCCAGCAATTCCACTACAGTCTACACCCTAGAGCAGCGCATGGGAAAAATTCCTGCCACATGAAAATCTAGATGTGAATGCTCAGGGAATATAATCACAAAAGCCAAAAAGCCAATACAGCCAGGCAGTGGTGGCGCACACCTTTAATCCCAGCACTCAGAAGCAGAGGGAGGCAGACCCCTCTATCTCTATGAGTTCAAGGCCAGCCTGGTCTACAGAGCTAGTTCCAAGACAGCCAGGGCTACACAGAGAAATCCTGTTTCGAAAAAACAAAAAACAAAAAGAGGCAATACAAAATGCCATCAGGAGAAGCATGGCACTCAGCCACAGCAGAAGTGAGGCACTGACACACACACACACACACAAAGTTGAACCTCGAAGGCTTTCTGCTTGTAAAGCAAGTCAAATTCTGGAAAGCACATTCTGCTCAACTCCACATAAGACACTTAAAATAAGCAAACCCATAGAACAGCAGTTCTCAACTTGTGCGCTGTGACCCTGTGGGGGACGAGTGACCCTTTCACTGGGCTGCATATCAGATATTTACTATGCACAACAGCAGCAAAATTACAGTTATGAAGTAGCAATGAAAATAACTTTATAGTGGAGGGTCACCACGAGGAGTTAGCCTCTTTTTGTAACAAGGAAATTTTCCAAAATCTCTTGTGGTGATGCACACACAAAGCAGTGACCATGCTGAAAGCCAGCAAACGGTATGCTTTCAGTGGGCAAATTGTACCTTATGGAAAGGATCCCCTAATTTAGGAAAACTGCCACGGGCAAGAAACATTACCCTGCCTAAAACAGCCCCATCACAGACCCACTGCACTAGCCACAAAACCGACTTTCGCCCCAGACCCCCAGGACCCTGGTCTGGCCTAGGCCCTGCAAACTCCCACTTCTTCCAGAGCCCCCATCTCACTGTCTACCCGCACTGGGGCCATCTGGAGAACCCTGGCCCAGATCTTCCAGCTGCCTACTCCTCCTCCCCTCCCAAGGGCTGACTCAAGTGTCTCCTCCTCCTCCTGTGCCCAGGCCCCGCCTTGCATCACATGCCAGCTTTGTCATTATCTCTGATTTTCTCTCTATTTCCTTCTGCGCTCCCCGAGGGCAGTCACTAAGTGTGCCAGGTACCCATCATTCCAGAATATGCTGCAGATGGCCATCAGCCCAATGCCCTGCTGTCTGTCCTTCACTAGAGTGCTCCATACAGCAACCTCTCTGCTTTCCCTAGCAGATCCCTTCCGGCCTCCCTTGTCTGTGCCTGTCCCCTCACTCCAGGTTCTTCAGCTTCCTCTCTAACCAAGCCCTGCATCCAACACCAGACCAAAGCTAAGCCCTCATCTCCTCAGCCCTAGGACGAGGCCTAAGCATCCAAGGGATGAATCCCACTGTTTGCCGCCACTGGGCTCTTACACTTGTCCTTCAGGGGTGAGCCGTTGGGGACTACTCCATCTCATCCAGTCAGTTTTGGTAGTCACAATCTGAGAACATCGTCTGCACCTCATCCGGATCTGAGGGTATATTTAAACAAGGCATGGAGCCAGGCAGAACTTCCTGGGCCTCACGGTCTCCCCTCCAGTGTTTTAGCTGATGAGATGCCTTTGCCTCCTAACTGGTCTAGTACATCCACTTCCTGTGGGCTCTACTCTCTTCAGGAGAGCATGGACACTGTCAACCTGATGATCAATATGGTCAGAATAGAGACAGACCTTGGCCTCACCTACCTCAGGAGAGCTGTCTAGGTTCTTAGTCCACTGTAAACCTGTGACACACCTCGCACTCAGCTGGAGCAATCCCTGAGGGGCACCCTGCTCCTCCCTGGCCAAGCACAGCCATGTCAGCCATGGATCTGCAGCATTAGCCCACAGCCTCAGTGTATCTGCAGATCTTCAGGGTCACTCCTGAGCACCTGACTCTTAACCACTGGCATGTAAATGCAAACTGCCAAAAGCAAACCCTCTTCAGGAATCCACTGTGCATGCTGGGCGATGGATCACAAGGTCTGCACAGGTTTATCGATAACAGCAAGCTAACCCAGGATGGGGGTGGAGTGGGATACCAACAGTGGGGAACCTGGGATTGGTGGGAGGGGCATAACGGAACTGTGCCTCTTGCTCAACTTTTCTGTGAACCTAAAACTCTCTAAAAACTACATCTTGCATTACAGACAGACAAAAAACTCATGAGCCACCTCAGACCCACACTCTGGGCCGGGCTGTTTTCTAGGTGTGCAGATACCACCTGGCCTTACGCCTTTCTAGATCTGCTGAGGTAGCATGCCCAAGTGCCAAGGCCCAGCATCAACAGTTCCTCCCCTGGGAAGCCTTCGCAACTGCTCCTTTCTGTCTGCTGCAACTGTCCTCCTTAGCCAACAGTAACAGATCACATTCACCAAGTGCAGATTAAACCCCAAGCCCTGCGGTACATGGTGCTGTAAGCGCATAAGCTTGGATCCTGATCCCCTGAACTGCCAGGGAGAGGCCAGAGGAAAATCTCTACAGGCAAGCTGCCACGGTCAGAACCTACCCCACCGCTGACCAACCATGTGACTGAGGCAAGGTGCCTCATCTCACCCTGTGCCAGTAGTAAATCATGACACATGCCCAGGTTTGAACAAGAAACCTGTAGGCACTTTATGCCAACAGACAAGGCAAGGAAGCATTTATTGCACAGCATAACCGTTGTACCTGTTTCAGAGATGAGAAGGCCACAATCTAGACAACTGTGTGGCTAATACAATGTTATACAGCCACAGAGCGAAACTCCAGGTCAAATCTGGGTCGGCCAGACTTCCTCTCAGGACACTGGCACTGCTCCCAATTAATGTTTGATCCTGTGGCTGAGTCCTCCGTCCTCTGGGAGAGATTCCTATCTTAACCCTAAAGTTCCTCCTTTGGGTTTCCCACCCCCAAACCTCACAGGGAATGTCCAGCAGACTGAGTCCTCAAAAGGAGGACAGGAACTATATTCAGCCCTGACCAACTGACCCTGCACAGAGCCCCAAAGCAATACTTTGAGCAGCCTGACCCTGAGGCTGAGATTTTATCTGATGTCTAGTCCCCAGCATTATCCACTTCAGGGCAGGCACTCCTGTACAGAGCTAGACAGAACTCCCCATTGGGCACAGCAGAGAAGCCACTGTTCTGGGAGCACAAAAGGAGAGGCCAAGAGGCCAAGGCAGAAGAGGAAAAGCAGAGGCACCAGCAACCTGGATAATTCTACAGCTCTCTACACTCCACCTCAGGGCCACTGGTACAAGGACCATGACAGCTCAGCTTCCTACCCACTCTGCTGGCTAGTGAGGCCTCCACCACAGTTGACATAAATCTCAAGTCTCATCACCCATCCCAGCCACCAGCAGAAGTCACCTCTGCTCATCCAACTATGCTGTAGGTCCCCTATAAGAAGAGACTAGGTCTCAAGAGTCTTCCAGCCAGCAGCACTGTATGCAGGAGTCTTCCTGACAGTTTACCCACAGAATGGGGAACCAGGAACCCCAACCCAATGGCTAGCACCTAAGAATAGGCCTGTGATCCCAGATCCAGCCTTGCCCAAAAGAACTGTTCCAATGGAAGGGATGGCACTACAATCAGAGGCCAGTTCTGGGCTCCCACAGACTATATTCTGAAGCTACTTTAGGGCCTAGGCCTCATGAATACCAGCGCAAGCATCTGTCCTATCTTGCCAAAACCAAGGTGACCACCTCTGTCCCAGGGCCTCAAAGAACTTAGTACCAGGTGCCTGCCAAGCTCTCAGAGTACGTCATCCAATCTGCAGTCTCTCCTCAATATGGAGGCCCAAAACCGGGTGCAGCCCTAGTTAGTCAGAGGATGCCAATATGGATGTGGAAAGCCTGTGAAGTGTATCTGGGCACCCCACCCCCAAGAGCTATGGGTGCCCATCAGTGACTACATAGTTGTTGATGGCCTTGAGCTATGCATCCTGCCATCTCCCATAAGTCCCAGGGACCCCTTGTCCAAGACCCACCAATGCTAATGCCACTGCCCCTGCACTGAGATCACGGCATCCTTTCCATGTAGGCCCCCAGAACTCCCACGGCCACTCTGGTGTATCTCCCCCTTGGCCTGAACAATTCCAAAAAGGGACTACAAGATCCCTGTCAGGTTGACCAGTGTCACCCACCAGCAGGCCTGGCCCATGGAAACCTTGGGAATTTTTCTCCAACCTATGGGGTGTCCCCACCAGAGCAATTCAATGTGTTGGGATTAGTCGTGATAGACTAGGCTTATTCAGGGAACTGTGACAATGTTCTCCACTTCAGGAGACTGGGGAGGAAACAGCCTGGGAAAGGGGAAGTGACACATCCAAGGTCACAGAACTGTAAAAGAGCCAAGACTGGGACTCAGGAACACTGGCTTCAGAGACCTTTTGAGTAACTTCTGCCTGAAAGGAAAGTATGACAAGCCTCGCAATGAAGAGAATGCTGTTATCACCTCCACTGTGTCCTCATGGGAACAGAGTGGTGCTTCTTATCTACAGCCACAGAACTTAGGAAGCTGAAGGATCCCAGCTACAGAGCTCTTAGTGAGGAATCCTCCCCGTGGCTGCCACTCAGTCACTTCACCATGGTCCAAGCCAGAAGATATGCCCTTCCCATCCCATCCCCAGTCTAGATGGAGAATGGATGAGATAAGCCAAGTCAGAATCTGATGTCAAGAGTTCTCCGGGCCATGGCAGCACAGCACTCAGTAACTCCAGAGAGGCAGGCAGGGAAAGCTGGCTGCACTTCACCCAGGAGGCTTATCCCTGCACCAGAGCTGAGGCCAGATCTCAACTGGATCCTCAACAAGGCCCAGCATAGAGCCTGAATCGGAAACTACAGAGAGAGAGAAAAAAAAAAAAAGAAAACAAAACAAAACCAAGTCACTGCCTTTTTAATAAGGCCCTGAGCAATCCCCGTGGACTGCGGTGGGTCAGGTCTCAGCTTCTGCTTTCCACACCGACTTCTTGTTCATCTTCCTATCCTGGAGCCCGGCCTGGCTCTAAGCCAGGCGTCGGTTCACTCTCCACACTCCCTTCAGCGCCTGGGGATCACTTTTCCCGCTGACCTCTGCAGGTGCTGGGGGCACTAACGCCTGGGATTTGAGGGTCACCCTGTGACCTGCTCTGGTGCGGACTGGGGGGTGGAGGCGGGAGGGCTGGGGGGGGGGCGGGGCTCCGCGCGGGACCCTGTCCCCCCCCCCGCCCCCCGGGGGAGGAAGGCAACTGTCCAGGCTGGGCCGCACGGCCCACGCGGCGCTGACCTTGGCCTGGCGCTTCCCCTCCCGGGACCGGTTTCCTGCCGCCCGTCAGCACGCGCGGGGGAAACAGATGAATGGGCCTCCCGCCGCCTGCATGCCCGTAATTACCCCGCCGGATCAAAGACCGGCGCCCGGCGCCCGGGGCAGCAACGGACCAGGGCGACTGGAGATGGGGAAGGAGGGGACATGGGAGGACTGAGGCCTAGACTGTCCCTGGGCCGCCGTTTCCGGTCAGCCCGGTCCAGGCGGCGGGGCCCCTTCCCCCCCATCAGCCCTCAACTCCAACTCCCCCTCGACCCAAAGTCCCCGGCACTTCCGGCCATGGCCGGCGGCAAGTACGGACCGGGGGGGGGGGGGGGGGGCCCCGGGCGCGTAGCGGACGGAGGTGACAGACGGCCCGCACGGCCTCCCGAGTCGCGCACGCGCACCGCCCCGGCTCGCGGCGCCAGTCGCCCCCCGCGCGCCCGCGCGCACGCGTGCGAGCGCCCCGGCCGCGCGCTCGCTCACGCCCACCCCCCCCCACACACACACACCCCCCACCACACCACGCGCACGCGCACTCGCCCGCTCCGCCGCGCTCGCCCTCCCGCCTCCCCACCCACCCCCGTCCGAAGCCCGGCTTCCAGACGCGCGCCCACCCCGGCCCCTCGGCGCACGCCCCGCTGAGCCCCAAGCCGCCCTCACCTCCTCGGCCCCGGGGCCGCCGCGCTGCACTCTCCCTCCTCTCGCCTGCCTCGCGGATGGTGGCAGCGGCGGCAGCGGCGACTCAGACCCTGGGGTCAGGGGGACGGGCGCCCAGGCCGGAAGTGACCTTCCCGGCCGCTTCCGCTCGCGCCTCTCCCTCTCTTCCCCCGCCCGGGCCGCCACCGCTTCCTCGCCGCTCTAGGCAGGCGAGCTCCGCGACCCCTGGCCTCCACCCCCCCCCCCTCCGGCTCTATGGTTACCGAGAGGCGCCTTAGGACGCCACTTCCGGATACGTCTAGGACCCGGGTCCTCCGTCCGGCTCTATGGCGCCTCGCTCCGAGGGGCTCCGGCCCCGCCCCCTCCCAGGACCGAAGGCCCGGCTCGACCCGTTAGGCGCACACTTCCGGGTGTCGGGGCGGCCCCCAACCCAGCCTCCCCACTCGCGCCTGCGCGGTGAGCTGCCCGCGGGGACGCTCCCGCCACTCCGGTCCTCCTGGCGTCTCTATCATCGTAACCCCTTCCGCCCCGGGACGCCTCCAGGTCAACGCCGGTCTTTTGTAAACCTCGGTTCACGAGATCTACGATCCTGTGTCTTCTGGACTGAGAGTTGTACTTTGGGACGACCTCATCTTGAGGTCTGTCCCCGTTTTGCAGAGGACCAGAGGTCACATCACCTTATCAAGTGACACAGCTAGAATGACGGAGCCTGGGCTCGAACGTGCGGAGTATGTCTGCAAATTAAGTGTTTCTCTATGACTTAAATTTTGCAAGGATGCTGATGGTGAAGAAACGGAATGAAAGAACCCTCTGTATCTACTGCATTCAAGGCACAATTTGAAGCATAAATGTCAATGTTAGCTTCTCTGAGACAAATGGCATTGATCAGTGGTCCGTAACTAACTTTAGGAAAGCAGACGTCAGGTGCTGCCCGTGTTTGGAGTAAGCGAGGGTTGGACCATTTTTGAAACAACCCCTTCTGCGCTAGAGAAAGTACTGTACAGCCTAGAGAAACAAAGCCTAAAGGCAAAAAGATACATGACACCTGAGGACAAGCTAAGAAAATGGAAAACATAACCGTTCCCTTGACAAGATGCCGACTTTATATGCCCCAGAAGCACCACCCAACCTTCGCGACTGGGTCTGTTAGGGTGGATAAAGAAGTAGGAAATTCAAGAGGTGGCCTATGCTGAGCCCTGTAATGGAAAATCTCCAAGCTGCCAGTAATTCATGTCCAAGGCTGGATTTCCATGGCTAGATTAAAGATAAACCAGCCAGGACCTTTCAGCTTGTGATAAAGATCACCGGCTGCTTGTAACTGATTAAAAGGCTAAAGGTGATGGTAGGGGTTTTAAAATGGCCCCAAAGCTAAAGAGTAAACAGAGGACAGTAAATATAATTAACTGCTCCTTCCTGGCTCAAAGCTAACAGAACTAAAAGGCAAACTGGCAGCAGTGAACGGGGTTAGTTATCATCCCATCCTGAGCCCTAGGCCACAACAGAGGAATTCTTAGAATGTTAAACTGAGTACTATGAAGGTTAAGTGTTTCCTCCATGGTGAGCCTCAGAGGGATGCATGCTCACTCACCTCATACCCATGAAACCCTGAGAGGAACAGCTTTGTGTCCCCTTCAATAACAGCTATAAGGAACAAAGGCCCTGAGCACCCCAGGCTATATCTCTTACCTCTCCAAACTATCTTCTTTTCTCCAGTAAAGTGCAATTCTGCTTCGGCCTCCCCCACCCCTCCACCCCCTCCCCACTCCACCCCCACCCCGCTTTCCCATTACATCTCCACCCTGATGCTCAGGGCACACTCCCTAACTCCAACCAACTATCCTCAAGGCACTTTTTGTATCTGATTTGTTTGGGTTTCTTTTTTTCATTCCTGTGTGTGTGTGGGGTGGGGGGGCTGGTGCTCAGCTCTCCAGAAACTCCAGCTGGAGGAGAGGAACAATGCCAACCACAGTGGGTCTTCCTCTGTCGAGGAACCTAATCCAGATAATCCCTCACCGTATGCTTGGGGGCTAGTCTTCTAGGTGACTCTAGAGCTGCTCAAATCAGTCATCAATCTTTTTTAAATCTTCATTCCATTTTTAACTACATGTATGCATGCATGCCAGTATGTGCACGTGAGTACAGGTGCCTGCAGAGGCCAGAGGTGTTAGATTCCCTTGGTGCCGGAGTTACAGGTGCTTTTTCTGTTTGTTTTTGTTTTTCCAGACAGGGTTTCTCTGTGTAGCCTTGGCTGTCCTGTAACTTGCTCTGTAGACCAAGATGGCCTTGAACTCACAGAGATTGGCCTGCCTCTGCCTCTCAAGTGCTGGGATTAAAGGCATGTGCCGCCACCACCCGGCATTACAGGTGCTTTTAAGGTGCCCAATATGGGTGCTGGGATCCAAACTCCGGTCCCCTGCAAGAGGACCAAGTACTCTTAACTGCTGAGCCACCTCTCCAGTTTGGTAATCAATCTTTTATTTATTAATTTATTTTTATTTTATGTGCATTGGTGTTTTGCCATGGGTGTCCGGTCCCCTGGAACTAGAATTACAGACAGTTGTGAGCTGCCGTGTGGGTGCTGGGGATTGAACCCCGGTCCTCTGGCAGAGCAGTCAGTGCTCTTAACTACTGAGCCATCTCTTCAGCCCCTTGGCAATCAATCTTAACATCACAGTTTCCCACACATGGCTCAGTGACTGCTATGGTTGGCTCTTCTTTTTCACGGAGTGAAAATTATTTCAAATTATTCCTGGGGTGTCTCTCCACACCCAAGGGTTACACTTCTTCTCTAGGCATCTATGTGTGGCCTTGTGTTTGGTTCTCACCAGTGAGATGGAGCAGAAATGACGTAGGCTACTTCCAGGCTAAGATGCTTAGGAAACAAATGTGCCTGCCTGGCATTCTCTTGCTTTTTGCTGGATATTACACAGGCCAGAGAAAGTGGTAAAGCCAGAGAAACCTGGGTGTATGAATAGGGTACCTTGTGGAGACATGTCCCAGCCCCAGTCCAAGACGGTTACATGATCAAAAAACAAACACTTGGGGTTGGAGGGATGGCTGAGAAGTTAAGATTGCTTGACACTCTAACAGAGTCCCCAAGTTTTGGTCCCAGCACCCACACAGTGGGGCTCTCAACCACCTGTAACTCCAGCTCGAGGAGATCCAGCTGCCTGGTCTGGCCTCCGCAGGCACCTACACTCACATGCACAAACCCACACATACAGACACACATATATACACGTAATTAAAAATAAAGTCTTTAAAATAATACAAAGCCATGAAACGGCGGAATAAGACAGGATGAGGGAAAGAGTTTAAGTAGAGAAAGGACAGCAAACTGGTGGACACGGAACTGTCATCTGACCTAAAGTGGCCAACCAGTGGCCTTCCCTGGCATTCTCTAGAACTGAGATGAGAGAGTCTATGGGTCCTGAGGTTCCTGACGTTGACAGGCTCTGGGAGCTGGGAGCAGCCTTGTCTCTCAGCCTGTGGGATGAGCCTGTCTGTAGAAGGGAGGCTACACAAAGAAGAAATAGACAGAGAAAGGTCCAGTCTTTCCCAGGCCCAAAGCCTCGGGTGCCCCTAAGGCTTCCCGGCATTCCCATTGGCTTCTCTCCTGAGCGATGTCTCCAAACTCCCAGGAAAACCGTATTGGCGTTTAGCTGCTTCCCCTAGCCTGGGTTTCTGTCACCAAGCATCTCACCTGGCTCCAGGCTAAGCCACAGGCTTAACCTCTGAGGAGGTGAGCTGATATGCTCACAGGAATTCCTGAGTACAAATGTCTGGGGGGCAGCCCCCGCCAGAGAGTGCTTCACAAACCTTCATTCTCCAGGGGATGCCCTCTCCCAGAGAGTGATAGGAACAGCTGCCTGTAGCAGGGAGGCTGCAGCTGTTTAAGTACAATCCCTGCAAGGGTCCCCGGTCTGCCCACCCCCCCCACACACACACACCCACACCCACACCCACATTCACCCTTTGCAAATTATCACTACTAAAATTAGCAACCATTTTTAGCTCTCATCAGGAACTGCAAATACGTTTGTTTGCTTGTTTGTTTGATAAAATTTTCCTTCTCCAAATGAGGGAGTGTGGGTCCTTACCTCAAGGTGAGGGCCTCAGGCATGCAGTATTGGCATCACACAAAAGCCTATGAGAAATGTGGAATCCCAGATTCCTTTTTAGACTGACAGACTCAGACCTGTAATTTTTTTTAAGTTTTACTTTATTGTTTTTATTTATGTGCATGAGTGAGTACCCCCTGGCATTCTGAGTGAATACCATGTTATGTGCCCACAGAGACCAGAAGAGGACACCAATCCCTTAGAACTGGAGTTAACTGGTGGCTGTGAGCCCCTCAACATGATGCTGGGAACAGAATGTGGGTCCTCTGGAAAAGCAGTAAATGCTCTTAACTTCTGAGCTTTCTCTATGGCCCCCAGAATCCAAATGTTAACCCTGACCCTGAGGGAACCTTCCACCCCCAGTACTGGAATACAGGGAATACAGTACAGGGTCTTGTTTGGGCTCAAAATGAACAATAAGAAGAACTAGATGAGGCCAGGCGGCAGTGGTGCACGCCTTTAATCCCAGCACTCGGGAGGCAGAGCCAGGCGGATGTCTGTGAGTTCGAGGCCAGCCTGGTCTACAGAGCCAGGTCCAGGCACCAAAACTACACAGAGAAACCCTGTCTCAAAAAACCCAAAAAAAAAAAAAAAAAACTGGGTGGGATAACGTTGACTATACCCTCCACTTTCTCCTCTCTAAAAGATTGCATTGGTGACCCGAAAGATGGCTCCCTGTAAAGTAAAGGTGCCTGCCACCAAGCCTGATGACCTGAATTCAATCTCCACATGGTGAAAGGAGAGAGCTGACTCCCACAAGTTGTCCTCTGATGTACACACACCGTGGCGGAAACCTCCTTCACCTAAAACAGTACAATTTTAAATGTAAAGTAAATAAAAGATTGTATCGGGGACTGGCAAGATGACTCCGTGGGTAGAGAGGCATTTGCCACCAACCCGAGCATCCTGAGTTCCACCCCCAGACTGGCCAAACAGAATGAAACTCCAGGCTGCAGAGAGAGCACGCGCTCCTTGGATTCCAGCCCCTTTAACGACAGAGCTCATTTCTCCTCAATAAGGAAATGCCCAGCCTTTAGATTTCCGTTCCGCTGAGGTGAGCTGTGCTTCGGCAATGATAAGATGTTGAGACCAAGGTAAGGAGATGAAAAGGGAGAAGCTGTAAAACCCGCTCCACTTTCTCTTTCTGGGAGTGGATTGGTCTTGGAAGCCAGGAAGAGTTCATCTGCAGATTCTAGTAATTTTTTTTTAATGTGTGTTGGTGTTTTTGCCTGCATGCATGTCTGTGTGAGGATGTCAGATCCCCTAGAACTGGCGCTCCAGACAGCTTTGAGCTGCCATGTGGGTGCTGGGAATTGAACCCAGGTCCCTGGAAGAACAGCCAGTGCTCTTAACTGCTGAGCCATCTCTCCAGCCTCCATCTGTAGATTCTAAATGGCTCTGGAAAATGCTTCCATCCCTCTCCCTACTTGTAGTAGCTGGTGTTACGGAGGGGGTGTGTGCCTGACAAGACTATGTCACACAATATAAATGTTCCTGTGGTGGCTCCAGTCTGACCTTGAATATGCATGTTTACAGCTGTTGGGGTGGTGCAGGCCTTCAGGAAGCTGAGGTGGCCAGGATCTTTACTCTCAGATCCCTCCGGACATAAGGTTGGGAGTGGGTAGAGGGTCTGAGACAGGGAGAGCCACCATTGAGTCCTTCTGGGTGATGCAAGACAACAGCACAGAAAGCCTTGACACTCCAGTATCTCCGGCACTGAGAAAAGCCACTCCAAGGACTTGGGAATGTCATATTGTTAAGCTGATAGAATGCTTGCCTAGAGTGCACAGAGCCCTGGGTTCGATCCCCAGCACTTCATAGGTCAGGCATGCCTGCAATCCCAGCGCTCTGAAGGGGGAGGGGGAGGATCAGAAATTCAAGGTCATCCTCAGCTCTGCTACATCCTGAGTTCAAGGTTTCACATTTCATAGGTCTGCAAGATAGTTACTTTAATGTTTGGTTAGGACTGTTCCCTGAGAAATAAAATTAACAGAGTATTTCCTTTTGCTTGTTTAAGGTTTTTTGTTTTATTTTTAGAGATTTTTTGGTTATTTTCATGTATATATTTGCCTGTCTGTATGTATACCATGTGTGTGCCTGATGACCAAAGAGGCCAGAAGAGGGTGTTGGATCCCTTGGGACTGGAGTTACAAGTGGCTGTGAGCCACCATGTGGGTGCTGGGAACTGAACCATGTGGGTGCTGGGAACTGAACCTGGGTCCACTGCAAGAGCAAGCGCTCTACCGCTGAGCTAAATCCCCAACCCCAGCCAGTGCTCTTAACTGCTGAGCCATCTCTCCGCCTTCAATGTTTGGTTTGTGTTTTGTCTTTTGAAACAGGGTCCTTATGAGCCCGGGTTGACCTCACGCTTGCTATGTAGCTAAGGATGACCTTGAATTGCCAGTCCTCCTGTCTCCACCTCCTCGGTGCCGGGATTACACACACGTGTCACCCCACCCACTGTATGCTATGATGGAGGTTCACGGTAGTTCACACCTATAATCACAGCCCTGCACTCTGGAGGGAGATGGAGACGGAAGGATCAGAAGTTCAAGGCTGGGGCTGGAGAGATGGCTCAGCAGGTAAGAGTGCATACTGCTCTTCCAGACGACTTGAGTTTCCCGCGCACACACACCGGGCAAGCCACAATAGCCAATAACTCCAGCGCCAGGAGGTGCAACATCCTCTTCTGGACTCCGGAGGCACCCAAATTCACACGTGCATATCCCCACACAAGCATGTATGCACAGTTTTTAAAAATTTAAAATAAATCCTTTTTTAAAAGATGGGAGGTAGTGGCGCACACCTCTAATCCCAGCACTCGGGAGGCAGAGGCAGGCAGATCTCTGAGTTCGAGGCCAGCCTGGTCTACAAAACAATTTCTAGGACAGCCAGGACTATACAGAGAAACCCTGTCTTGAAAAACCAAAAAAAAAAAGTGGGAGCCTTTAAGAATTACATCCACCTCTGGTTTTCCTCTCTCTCTGTCTGTCTCTCTGCCTCTCTGTCTCTCTGTCTCTCTCTCTCTGGTTCCTGATCTGCCATGATGTGAACAGCCTCCACCACACACTCTCCTGTGATGGACTGAGCCCTCTGAAACCTCGAACCAAAATATATCTGTACTCTCATCCTACAACACAAGCACCCTCTTCGTGTGTGTGTGTGTGTGTGTGTGTGTGTGTGTTCATACAGGTCAACATCAATTGTTGTTCCTCAGGTGCACATAAATACAGGTGTCCAAAGAGGCCAGAAGCGTGGGTCAGATGCCCTGGATCTGGAGTTACAGGTTGTGAGCCATCTGATGTGGGTGCTGGTAACGGCAAGATCGGCAGGCACGCTGAACCGCTGAGCTGCACCCCACCCGTTTTTAAAGATGTTTTGTATTGTATTTGTGTGTGTATATGTCTGTCTCTGTCTGTGGGTCGGCATTTGTGCAGGTGCCCACAGAGGCCATAAGGTTGTGTCAGATCTCTTGGGGCTGGAGTTACACCATTTGTGAGCTGTCAGATGGGGATTCTAGGATCCAAATTCTGGTTCCTGACAAAGCAGTAAGTGCTCCAACCACTGAGCTGCCTCTGCAGGTCCAGTCTTGTTCATTTATTTATTTATTTGTTTATTTTTGGCAGGGTCTCACTATGTGGCCCCAAGAGGGCCTGGAACTTACCATGTGGACCAAGCTGCCCTAGAACTCACAGAGATCCACCTGCAGTTGATCCCCACAGTCCTGTACCACCACCACACCCAGCTGATATGGTGCTACAGATTGAACCCAGGGTTTTGTGCATGCTAGGCAAGCATCTTACCAACTGAACCACACACCCCAGCCCCTCATTTAACGGTCCCTTCTCAAACGTCTCAGTGAACCTGTTCTCAGAAGATAACACTCAAATCTCACTCCTAGGGGCTCAGGCTGTGAGACACCGAGCGACGCACCCACCACTTGCTCACACTGCCCTTTCCCAGCCCCCTTCCCTCCCGAGCTCACCTGCTCAGCCCATCCATCATCCATTTGTCCAATAAATATAATCTGAGCCTTCCAGGGGCCAGAGACCCAGCGATGAACCAAACCACATCCCTGCCCTGAAGGATCTCCCTGCTTCAAAGCACCGCGCAAAGAGAAAACGGTAATTATTATTTTGAGTAGTAATTATAGTGGTGCTACAAAGAGGCCGGGGAGCTTTAAGAAGGTATGAGCTGCCAAAGGAATGCTCACCCTGGGGCCTGAGAAGTCAGAGAGGAAGGAACTCCTTTCCTAGAGGCTTACTCCTTCGAAGGGCAGGCCCCCGACTGGGACCAGGGACTGAAAGCAGTGGTGTCCCTGATGGAGCTCTTGCCGGGGGCTGTGGAGGGCAGTGACATGTACGTCATATTGGTAATTGTCATGAGCTGTTTGAGTTCACCGAAAGCTGTCCCAGGAAAGCGGGGTTCCCCCTGCCCCATCTCGGACCCATGTATGCTTGTCTCCAAGTGTCCTCCAATGTCTGAGGACAGGCTGTCCCCCGATTCTGTGATAAGGAGGGAAGAGAACAGTACAACAGCCGGAGTGAAAACACTGTGTCCTTGAGAGCAGCTAGAAGTCAAACCGTCGCCAACAGATGGCGGTCCTGTTGTTTATCTCACGGTGGAAATGTGTCTACAGTGGGAAAGAGAAGCCGGAATGGGAAGTGTAACCACGGGAATTAAGCCACGGATGGGAAGCTTAGCCGCTAAAAGAAGGGATCAGCGGTTAAATAAATGTAACTTACATTTTTTTTTTTTTTAAAGAATGGCTAAAATGGCTGAGGTGGGCAGGTGTGGTGGCAAATGTGGTAATTCTAACATTCTGGAGGAAAAGGCAGAGGATTAAGTTCAAGGTCAACCTGGGCTATACAGCAAGATCAAGGCCAGCCTGGTTTTCAAAGCAACAACTTGATCAGAGAGGGAAGAGAAGGGGGTGGTGGAGGTGGTGCTGGTGGAGGTGGTGGAGGTGGTGGAGGTGGAGGTGGTGGAGGTGGAGGTGGTGGAGGTGGTGGTGCTGGTGGAGGTGGTGGAGGTGGTGGAGGTGGAGGTGGTGGTGCTGGTGGAGGTGGTGGAGGTGGAGGTGGTGGTGCTGGTGGAGGTGGTGGAGGTGGAGGTGGTGGTGCTGGTGGAGGTGGTGGAGGTGGAGGTGGTGCTGGTGGAGGTGGTGCTGGTGGAGGTGGTGGTGGTGGTGGTGGTGGAGGTGGTGGAGGTGGAGGTGGTGGTGCTGGTGGTGCTGGTGGTGGTGGAGGTGGTGGTGCTGGTGGTGTTGCTGGTGGTGTTGCTGGTGGTGGTGGTGGAGGTGGAGGTGGTGGAGGTGGTGGTGCTGGTGGTGGTGGTGCTGGTGGAGGTGGTGGTGGTGGAGGTGGTGGAGGTGGTGGTGTTGCTGGTGGTGGAGGTGGTGGTGGTGGTGGAGGTGGTGGAGGTGGTGGTGGTGGTGGAGGTGGTGCTGGAGGTGGTGGTGGAAGGTGCTGGAGGTGGTGGTGGAAGGTGCTGGAGGTGGTGGTGGTGGTGGAGGTGGTGGTGGTGGTGGTGGAGGTGAAGGTGGTGGTGGTGGAGGTGGTGCTGGAGGTGGTGGTGGTGGTGGTGGTGGTGGTGGTGGTGGAGGTGGTGGAGGTGGTGGTGGTGGTGGTGGTGGTGGTGGAGGTGGTGGAGGTGGTGGTGGTGGTGGTGGAGGTGGTGCTGGAGGTGGTGGTACTGGTGCTGGTGGTGGTGGTGGTGGTAACACCAGCGTGAATGTCTCATATCTGGCGTAGTGAATACACCATCCCACAAAGGACTCAGGATCCTCCCCTCCAATATCCTTTGTGGAGGGCCTGACTATCACAGATACTTCATGGCCCCCAGATGGCTCCCACAGATTTTTTTTTTATGTGTACTTGTGTGCATTCACCACCTGTGTGTGGCAGGGGGTGTGGTTGTCCATGGATGCCAGAAGAGGCTTTTGGGGCCCCTGGAGCTGAAGTTAGAGGTAGTTATAAGCAGCCTGATATCGTGGCTAGCAACCAAACTTAGGTCATCTGCAACAGCACACAGTGATTTTACTCTTGGGCTCTTGTTGAGGGACAGCCTGTCCTCAGAAGTTGGAAGACACTTTCCTTCCTTCCTTCCTTCCTTCCTTCCTTCCTTCCTTCCTTCCTTCCTTCCTTCCCTTCCTTTCCCTTCTCTTCTCTTCTCTCCTCTCCTTCTTCTTCTTCTTCTTCTTCTTCTTCTTCTTCTTCTTCTTCTTCTTCTTCTTCTTCTTCTTCTTCTTCTCTCCTCCTCCTCCTTCTCCCCCCCCGCCGCCCCGTGCTGGATAGTTTTATGTCAATTTGACACAAGCTAAAGTCATCTGAGAGAGAGCCTCATTTAAGAAAATGCCTCCGTAAGATTGGGATTGTAGGCAGGCCTATATGGAATTTTCTTATTTAATGATTGATGGGGGCAAGCCTAGCCCATTGTGGCTGGTGCACTGGTGGTCCTGGGTTCTATTGAAAGGACCAAGCAGACACCATAACAGCTGCTCAGTCCTCTCTCAGAGATCAGGCCTCAATTTCAGTTTCCTGAGACCTGAGTAAGCAGTTTCTAGGAGGGCCATGAACAAAAGACATAGTCCTTGCAGTAGCTCCCTTCCTGCATGTACTCTGACTGCTCAAGGTTCAGCCAGTTGTTTATAGTCGGGGACCCTTCACCAACTGAGAGCTACGTGCATGAGTCAAGGACAGAGCCTGGCCACTGAGTCAGCCCCCACAGTCAGTATGTCCATGGCAGCTCAAGGACAGAGCCTGGGCCACTGAGCCAGCCCCCACAATCAGTATGTGTTAGGCCAGCCAGGCTCCATGGCAGCTCAAGGACAAAGCCTGGGACTTGTCCAGGCCTGCCCCAAAATGGTAACTGTAACCCCCAACTAACCCTAGCCAACTAAAAATTACTAACTTGATTGCCACTCACATAAACCAATCCTGAGTCTGTTCCTATGTAGTCTGTAGACCCCAAGCCCCTTTTGCTTTAAAAACCCTTCCTCATTGCTACTCGGGGTCTCTCGTGCTCTGCTGCTGCATCAGATGGACGGAGAGTCCCGAGTTAACTCATAACAATACAAAGACTCTTTGCTTTTGCATCGGATTCAGTCTCTTGGTGGTCTTTGGGGGTACTCTGGGTACAACACTATAAAAAAGCAGGCTGAGCAATCCAGGAAGAGCAGGCTAAGCACCCCTCCTTGGCCTCTGCATCAGCTTCTACCTCCAGGTTCCCGCCCTGCTGGAGTTCCTGTCCTGACTTCCTTCAGTGATGGACTATGCCCGGGAAGGGTAAACCAAACAAACCCTTTCCTCCCCAGCTTCCTTTTCTGTCATGGTATTTCATCATAGCAAAAGAAACCCTAAGCCAAGCACTGTATGTTCTTCAATCTTGAGCTCCAGCCACACGGCTGCCAACCTCTAGTATCCCCTGCAGACCAGACAGCCGGACAATGTTTTCTGTCTGGTGATCTCATTTTCATAGTGGAAGAAACAGTTCCAGAAGCCCACTAGCAAATCCATGTCCATATTTCTTTGGTCAAGGCACCCAAACACTTGAGGCTCAACCAACTCTAGCAAGGACTCTGGGGTATCTGATTTGGCTTTAGACCACAAGTATCTACCCCTTATTGGGTCTTTTCCTTTTTTCATGGATCTTTTTGGTTTATTGTATGAAAGCAGTATACTAGATCATGTTAGAAGTGGACCTCTGGGGTCTGAAGAGATAGTTCAGTGGTTAAGCATCCTGCTGTTCTTGCAGAGGACTGGGGTTCAGTTCCCAGTACCCACATCATGGTGGCTTACAGTGCGGGTGCAGTGGTAGAGCACCTTACTGGGGGCTACTCCAGTCCCAGGGGTTCCAACACTCTCTTCAGACTCTCACTTTACAGTACAGACACTCATACTCCAAAATAAAATAAATCTCAAAAAGCAGACACTCCTAATAGTTCTCTGGGCTGTAGGTTTTAAAATCTGTGACAAGGGATAGAAGGGAAGTTTTAGCCATTGCAAGGAAAGCCTCACTTAAGCTTCAGAATCCACCAACCTTCAGCTAGCTGACGGTTCTTAGCCAGGACAGGCTCTTTCAGGAACTGGTATATGTTCTTGTGCTGGTCAGCCTGTAGCTGAATTGCTTCCTCATCCCTGGATGTTCAACCACAGTACCACTGCAGGCCAATTTCTTCTTAAACACCTTCAGGAGTTTCTTTTTACTACAACCATCAGCGATCTGATTCCTTGGACAGTGGTAAGGGTCTTCTCGCTGTGATGAGTTATCACATGGGTATCCAGACTCCTCGGTAGCAGCAGAAGGCAGGTCACCATCCTTAGTTGTACCAGCAAAGGGATGGAAAAGGTGGAGGTTCTGGATAACAGACATATGCCACGATACCTTAACTTTAGTGCAAACAGCCTGCTGAAGGTAGGCAGGTGCTGGAGGAGTCTGGGGTGGGGGCAACAGAGAGTCAAGGGCAGTAGAGGAGGAGGCAGCTAAGTCCTCACATGGCTCCATGACAAGAAATGGGTCTCCTTTTTTTTCTTCTTTCCACTGGGATCTGAACACAGGATGGGTTGCATGTTAGGCAGAGGGTCAGCCCCTCACTGGGGGATTCTAGGCTGGGGCTCTACCACTGAGCCACACCCCCAGCCCCTCACTGGGGGATTCTACGCAGGGGCTCTACCACTGAGCCACACCCCTGCCCCTCACTGGGGGATTCTAGGCAGGGGCTCTACCACTGAGCCACACCCCCAGCCCCTCACTGGGGGATTCTAGGCAGGGGCTCTACCACTGCACTAGGTCCCCAGACCCTCACTGGTCCATGCCAGGCAAAAGTTCCACTGCTGAGCTAGATATAACCCCAGCTCTCTTTTGTGCTGTGTGGTGCATGAATGTGTTTGTACAGATGTGTGCATGTGTGTGAGTGTCATGTTGAGACAGACAGGTGTCAGGTGTCTTCCACAATTTCTGTTCACCTTGTTTTTTTATTTTTATTTTTATTTTTTGGTTTTTCAAGACAGAGTTTCTCTA
Organism: Peromyscus californicus insignis; assembly: GCF_007827085.1. Classification (NCBI taxonomy): domain Eukaryota; kingdom Metazoa; phylum Chordata; class Mammalia; order Rodentia; family Cricetidae; genus Peromyscus; species Peromyscus californicus. Next base: position 182,774,615 of record NW_026294562.1, on the reverse strand, counting down.
TGTAGCTCTGGCTGTCCTGGAACTCACTCTGTAGACCAGGCTGGCCTCAAACTCACAAAGATCCACCTGCCTCTGCCTCCCGAGTGCTGGGATTAAAGGCGTGCGCCACCACCGCCCGGCTCACCTTGTTTTAAAGGTCTGTTTTTATTTTTAATAATATGTCTAGGTATGCATGTATGCATGTGAGTTTCAGGTACCTGAGGTCAGAGGTCAGAGGTGTCTGAATCGCCTGGAGCTGGTGTTACAGGTGGTTGTAAGTTACCTGAAATGGATGCTGGGACCGGAACTCAGCCTCCTGCAAGAGCAGTGTGTGCTCTTAATGGCCGAGTCATCGCTGCAGCTCCAGTCACCTAGGTTTTTGAGACAGTGCCTCTCACAGGCACAGCTGGGCTGGCAGGGCAGTGAGCCCCAGAACGCACCCGTCTTTGTCTCTCTGGCTCTGGGATTACAGATGGTGTGTCACTGTGACAAACTTTCCCATGAGCGCCGGGGACCCCAACTCACACCCTCATGCTTGCGAGGCAGGTCCTTTATTGACAGAGCCTTCGTGCTCTGCCTCCAAAGGGCTTCTTTTGTTGTCCTTACATTTGATCTCAGCTGAGAGGTCAAGGAGCAATCGTTTTCTACCCTTTAATCTGGAACAAGGTCTCAATCACTTGCCCAGGGTGGCCTTGAATTCACTGTGTAGCTCAGGTTGACCTTGGGGTTTTGATCCTCCTGCCTCAGCCTCCCAAGTCACCGGGATGTCAGGCCTGTACCGCCCACTCTAGCTTCTTTATTAGGCATTTATTAATCTCCTAATTAATGAATTACTGAATTACTAATCTCCGTCCTGATTCTCCGAGTGTCGTGATGATCTGCATCTCAGGTGAAGGCGATGGTGGAGGAGCCAGCGAGGAGGCTCGCGGGGGTAAAGGTACTTCTGCTGCGTCTGTCTGAGTTCTATCCTCAAGACTCACAAGGCAGAAGGAAAACAGGCCAAAGTCAGCCTGGGTTACCTGATGAGTTCCAGGGCAGCCAGAAATGCTCCATGCGCCCCTGTTTCCAAAACACAAACAAACACCATCTCAAAGCAAATGGCTGCCCAACATCAGAGTTTCCGAATCAGCGGGTCTGAGGACTGGGTCAAATTTTGCATGTCTGATAAACTCCCAGATGATGCTCTGTTGATTCTCAGCATCTAATTTTGAGAAACCACTCTTAGGAGAACACACAGGCGAGTCTCTCTTAGAGAGCTCCACGCTCCTGCTTTTGAGTATCTTCCTTTCTTCTGAGCTGGAGTATTTTTCTCTTAACTGTCATGCCTATATTAAACTATCCTCATTAAACCTCAACTCTGGCCAGGCAGTGGAAGTGCACACCACCCACCCAGCACTCAGGAGGCAGGGGCAGGAGGATCTCTGTGAGTTTGAGGCCCCCCCTGGTCTACAGAGCAAGTTCCAGGACAGCCAGGGCTACACAGAAAAACCAAAAGCAACAATAACAACAGAAAACAATTCTAGAGAGGAGCGGGGAGAATGTGAATGTATGCAGGTGGCCAGTGCATTTGAGCAGTCGGAGCATGGAGAAAGAGGTGCTGCTGGGCTGCAGGCCTGTGTGACCCTTGTACCCAGCCCAGAGGCATCTGGCCAAGGGGGAAGTGGAGGCTGAAATCTTCCTCGTAATCTCTTTGTCTGTCCTCATGCCCTGGCCTAGGCCTGCAGTTTCTGACGACTGTTTCTGCTGATGTGAACAAAGACTCTGTACTTGAAACAGGAACTTGGATCTGAAGGAGTCAGACATGTGGGGTAGCGTACAGGAGGAACTCAACGTGTAGACTGGAAGGCTTCAAACAAAAGAGATAAAATTCCATGACTAAAGGACCCCTCTTGAGCATGCATAAGCAAAATGTTGCATAGGCATATGATGGGATCTTATTTAGTCCTGTTCTTTGTGGTGCTGGGAATGAGAGCAGAGTCTTAAGCATCTTTAGCTTTCTGATACTAAGCCATGTTCCCAGACTTTGTTGTTGTTGTTGTTTTTCTTTTATTTTTTAAGTTGTGTGGCTGGAGATATAGTTCAGCAGTTATAAGTGTTTACTGCTCTTACCGATGGCACCTGCAAACACATAAATTAATTTTTTTTTTTGAGACAGGGTTTCTGTAGTCCTGGCTGTCCTGGAACTCGCTCAGTAGACCAGGCTGGCCTTGAACTCAGAGATCTGCCTGCCTCTCTGCCTCCCGAGTGCTGGGATTAAAGGCGGGAGCCACCACCAACTGGCTATAAATTAATTTTTAACAAATAAATTTTATAACACACATTGTAAATATATAACATATTCAGTGTATGCACGTGTTGTATGTCAAAGGACAACTTGTGTAGGTGAATTCTTTTCTTCTACCATGTGCCAGAATCTAAGACTGTCATAACTGGCAGCAAGCACCTTTACCAGCTGAACCATCTCACTGTTTTTTTTTTAAGACAGAGTCCAGTGTAGCCCAAGCTGGCCTCAAACTCACTGTACAGCCAAGGAGGAAATCTTGACCTCCTGATCTTCCTGTATTCACCTCCCAAGTGCTGAGATTACAATTTTCAGTTTTACAAAGGAAGGAAATTGGGCCACTGAGACGGCTCAGTGGATAAAGGCGCCTGCGGTCAAGCCTGATGTCCTGATTTTGATCCCCAGTCTCCACTTGGTGGAAAGAAAACGATGTCCTGAAAGTTGTCCTCTGTCCTCTGTCCTCTACATACAACCTGTGACATTCAAACACTCCAGCCCCCGTGACACACACACACACACACACAAACCACAATAAATGTGCGTAGTAAAAAACAATATAAATAAACATGAAAATAGAGCTGGGCGTGGTAGTACACACTTGTAATTTCAGCATTCTGGAGTCAGAGGCAGGAGGATCATCCTTGTCCACATAGTGAGTTTGAGACTAACCTGGGCTACAAGAGACTCTGTCACAAAGGGGTTTAACAGTATATATGAAGCCAGGCGGTGGTGGCTCATGCCTTTAATCCCAGCACTCGGGAGGCAGAGGCAGGCGAATCTCTGTGAGTTCGAGGCCAGCCTGGGCTACAGAGTGAGTGCCAGGACAGGCTCCAAAGCTACACAGAGAAACCCTGTCTCGAAAAACCAAAAAAAGTATATATGAAATGAATCCAACTGGAATGTGAAATACACCCTATAGGCAAGGAATGTGGTATCATAGGCTCTAAAAATAGAGAAGCGGTTTGTGTGACTGTCACACTTAACTCAAGCGGTGGGATAGGATCAAGTTCAACAGCCATGGGGTAGAAGGTGGGTCACCAAGTTCTAAATGAGCTAGTAGAGAGCTGGAGAAGCTAGGAGAAAGGTCTTGTCCATCCATGGATTTGGTAAGGACAATAGCAACTTATGCTTCATGTACGCCTGCCTTTGCCTGCCACTGTCACCTGTTTCAAAGTCCAATGAGGAGGGGAGAGTCTCTAAGCTGTCTGGTCCACTTGCTTGTAAGAGCCATCCATCATAGACTGGAGAGATGGCTCCGTGGTTAAGAGCTGCTCTTCCAGAGGTCCTGAGTTCAATTCCCAGAAACCACATGGTGGCTCAACCGTCTATTATGGGATCTGATGCCCTCTTCTGGCCTGCAGGCATATGTGCAGACAGAGCACGTAAAAATACTACACAAAACAAAACAAAACACACAGAGAGAGAGAGAGAGAGAGAGAGAGAGAGAGAGAGAGAGAGAGAGAGAGAGAGAAATAAAATAAAATAAAGAGCCATCCATCATTCGAACTGAAACAATCTCTCATTACCCTGTAACGGGGAGATGAGGGTGAGGGGAAGAGGCGGGCGGGGGGGGGGGGGGCTGGAGATATTATGGCAAAGATGTTAAGAGCACAGGCTATTCTTCTAGAGGACCCGGATTCAATCCCCAGCACCCACATGGTCACAACAGTCTGTAACTACCGTTCTACAGGGGATCCCACGCTACCTTCTGGCCTCCGTGGGTGCTGCTTCCATGCGGTGCACAGATTCATGTGCAGACAAAACACCCATACACATTACAAAGAAAAACAAACCCAAGACCTTCTTCCCGTTTCTGAGGTAGGGAAACGAAGGTTGTAGTCTGTCCGATGAGGCTATACAAGGGCCGCTTGACAGGTAGTATTCTCTCTATTCACAAGAGGGGAAACTGAGGCCAGAGAGCGGGCGATACCCGCTGAGCTTTCCTTCACCAGCCTCAACCCTCCTTTAGTACTGGAGAGGGCGGGCGAGACTGCAAGCGTCGTTAAGGGGACGGATCGCCCACTGATGATTGGGGGCGAACTCGGGCTTGGCCTCCTCGACCTCCTCCTCTACTGGCGCTCGAAAGTCGGGGAGGCAGAACTCCAAAGTGTGCTGCCGCCACCGGTTTCCACGACAACGACACCACGGATTCCTCCTGTCCCTCCCGCGACACGTCTGCGCATGCCCGAGGTCCGCCTGCGGGGCGTCTTGTAGTGAGGGAGAGTAGCGGGAGGAAATAGCATGTGAAACATGGGAAATGTGGTCCAAAATTAGAAGCGCTCCTTTTGCAACGGTGTGCCAATAGGGAGCAGGTTTGCTTCTGTACATCTTGAGAAACGTAGTTTCTGAGCAGGCAGAGATGGCTGGCTCCGGACGCACGGGCGTACGAGAGTCATCGCAATGAAGGCCAATGGGAAGCCGCTTTTTGTCGCGATGCTTCTTGGGAGTTGTAGTTCCCAGCTGGCCGAGGAGGAGGAGAGTTGTTGGGTAGAACTGGCGATTCCGAGTGTTGGGGTGAGGGGACGTGGGGGCGGGGGAGGGACGGGTGAGTTTGGCGCAAAGCCTGCTGGGGCATGGAGTCCTGGTGAGCCTTGTGCGCATGTGCGGGAAGGTGAGGGTGCTTGGGGGGCCTCGCCCTGGAGAGTGAGGTGAGCTAGGGGGAAAGGGAGGGAGAGACTGGGGGTGGGGGTGGGGGTCGGGTGTACGAGGGACAGGCGGGCCACGGGGAGGGGTGCCCGGATCTGGAGGAGGGAGAGAGGAAAGGAGGGATGGGCGGCTTGGGGGAGGGAGATGATAAAGAGGCTGGGGCGGGTGGGGCTGCTGGGGGCGGGCCGGGGAGCGGGAGGGACGCGAGGTGCAGACGCGGGAGAGCTGGCGGCCTGGGGAGGCTGGGCAGTGGGAGGGGGCAGGGATGCTCGAGGTGGAGCCCTGGGGTGGTTGGAAACTGAGAGTGGGGTGGAAGTCCCACCCTGCCGGGGAAGCCGGGGTCGCCGGGACCTCTAACCCCTTTGAAAAGGATTGCGGGAAAGGGTTCTTTCAGGGGCACCGTGCCGTACGTAGCATCGTAGATGGGTTGCAGGTGGCTCGTCCTGGGCGCTGTTCACAAGTTCACGTGCACTTCTGTCGAGTTGAGATTTTGGAGGATAAGGACCTGCACCGTGCATTTCTTTATTAAAAGAGGACCCGCCTCATTAGCTTGTCCCGAGAGAGGCGAAATTCGTTAATGTACAGAAGGGGCTTGGAGACTGATTTTAACAGGATAAGATGGACTTATCTTTTGGTTCTGATCCTCCCGGCTCGGCCTCCCAAGTGCTGAAGTTACAAGCGTTGGCCCAGCTTTTTTGTTTTGTTTCGTTTCGTTTTAGGCAAGGTCTTATGTAGCTCAGGCTAGTCACACTCGCTGCGTAGCTAAGCCAAGCCTTGAACTCTTACTGTTCTTCCTGTCTTCACCCCGACAAAATGCTAAATAAAAAGAAATGCATCACAACATCCGTTTTCTTATACCCCATTTTAACACTTGTTCCAATTTATATTTTAGTCTTGGGCGCTTGTTTCACAGTGGTTCAGTGGTTTTACAGAACTCTTCACAAGGAGCTTGTGGGTAAATGCAAACCTAAGCACCTAGGTGGATTGTGAGTTTGCATATTGCCAGGTGCTGTTCTGGGTACTTTTTAAAAAAATGACTTTTATTTTATGTGCAATGGTGTTTTGCCTGCATGTGTGTCTGTTGACTCCCCTGGAACTGGAGTTACAGACAGTTGTGAGCTGACGTTCGGGTGCTGGGAATTGAACCCGGGTCCTCTGGAAGAGCAGCAACCAGTGCTCTTAACCACTGAGCCATCTCTCCACCATTGTTCTGGATACTTTTGTGCTCTTTATTTTACATGAATCTCCCCAGCCTGGATTGTTGCCCCCATTTTACAGCCTAGGAAATGGAGATAGTGTGTGAAAGGTGCAATTGTTCTTTGACCAAGGACACATTGCTGGTTGGTGGCTGGAATTTGCTCCAGTTCTGCAGCTCTTGTCCTCTGAGTAAATATTTGGTGTGTTGTGTAGCTGAGGGCACAGAGTCCCAAGTGCAGATTCCTGGCCCTTTGAAGGACCATTGAGTGTAGGGGTGTGAGGTGCAAGAAGGACACACTGAAAGTTATACACTTCCTGGAATAAAAGTACAAAGAAAACAACCCCAAAACGGATGGTGGGGAGATGGTTCAGTGGGTAGAGCTGAGGACCTGAGTTTGGATCGGTTCTCAGGTCAAGGGTGAGCATAGGGCCACCTCAGTTTGTGCTCACTGGCTTGTCAGAGGAAACAGCAAGCTTTGGGTTCAGTAACAGACTTAAAATAATAAAGACACCTAACCTCAACCTCGGGCCTCCACGGGCAATTTGCACTGAGGGTGCACGCCCCCCCCCCCCCCCAAATCGATAGCTTGGAGAAAGCGAAAAGCAGAAAAAGCAGTCGGAGATAATTGAATGGGGGACTCCTCACAAAACTCCTCCTGTGGTGGCTTGGACCTTAGGCAAGAAGTCAGCCGTCCATCCTTTGGGGGCAACCAAAGAGGAAATATTTAACCTTTGTAGTATTCAGTTTAACCAGTTTGTTGGCCAAGAGTTGCTCTCTGTGGCTTGGAACTCAGCATGGGTCACGCAGAAAGACTAGTAACCAGCCAGTGTCACTAATTGACTTTGGAGTTTTCTAAGCTCTGTGTGGGGGAAGGAATAGCTAACTGTTTATCTCCCGGAGCCCGCTTTTCCTGTGGGGCAGGTTTCAGTCCCCCGCCCCTAACCCCCATCGCTTCAGCTTAGGGCTACAATCAGTTACAAGCAGTCTGTGATCTTTATTACCCACTGGAGTTTATTTTTGATCTGCTCCCTCACCGCCAGCACCTGAACATGAGCTCCAGTCGGCTTGGAGGTTTTTCATCTAAACCTTTTGAATTTTCTGCGCCCACAAGGCCCAGCTGTGAAGGTCTGCAGGATCCTGTCTAGGGTGCAGCTACTGGGGATATGAAGTACACATCTCACTTAAGTGGAGGTTTGCAGGCTCCTGTCTAGGCTGCCATGTGGGTGTTGGGAATTGAACCCGGGTCCTTTGGAAAAGCAGCCAGTGCTCTTAACTTCTGAGCCATCCCTCCAGCCTGGATTTTCTCTTTATTGCAGGAATTGGGTCTTGCCTCAAAGGAAATCCCCTTTCCCTTGATCCAGACTGCTGTGGGCTTTTTATTTATTTATTTATTTATTTATTTATTTATTTATTTATTTGAGCTGAGGATTGAACCCAGGGCCTTGTGCTTACTAGGCAAGCGCTCTACCACTGAACTAAATCCCCCCTCCCACGCCCTTTTTTTTTTTGGTTTTTGGAGGCAGGGTTTCTCTGTGTAGTTTTGTGCCTTTCCTGGATCTCGCTCTGGAGACCAGGCTGGCCTCGAACTCACAGAGATCCACCTGCCTCTGCCTCCCGAGTGCTGGGATTAAAGGCGTGCGCCGCCATCACCGCCCGGCTGTGCTGTGGGCTTTTATAAGGGGGTTACTGACTGCTCACACCACTTGTCAGAGGAAAATACTGTGCTGATAGGCGTGTCTTCCAGGCTTCCTGGGAGGAAGAGGGCTGTGGAGGGAGCCCTTTCCCAGTCTTCCTGCCTACCATCCGTACCACAGTTTGGTGCTCGACCAGGGTTAGTTATTTGTTTTCCATCATATCAGAGAGGACTTCATTTGGGAAAACTGATGTGTAGTTTATGGGGAGTTTTACTTTCAGATGGTAAAGCCACAGAATGCAGCCTAATTCAGCATTAGAGACAAACGGCTGAGGGGCTGGTGACATGGGTCAGTGGTTAACAGCACTTGTTGCTCTTGTAGATGACCAGGGTTCATATATATATATATATGTATGTATAAATAATTTATTTTTACGTTCATCGGTGTTTTGTCTGCATTCATGCCTATGTGAGGGTGTGAGAAATCCTGGAACTGGAGTTATAGGCAGGTGTGAGCTGCCATGTGGGTGCTGGGAATTGAACCTGGATCCTCTGGAAGAACAGCCAGCGTTCTTAACTACTGAGCCACCTCTCCAGCCCAGATGACCAGGATTGAAATCCCATCCATCACCTGTATGATGGCTAAAACAGTCTGTAACTCTAGTTTTTTTTTTTTTTTTTTTTTTTAAAGCATGCTGTGAAAGGCTTGCTGTGTGTGTTTATTTTGTGTGTTTCTGTGGGTTGAGGAGGAGCGGACCTGAACATACCTTGGCATACATAAAGGTTGTCAGAGGACAACTTGAAGGAGTCAGTTCCTTCCTGTTACTGTGGGGGCCTGGGGCGCAAACTCAGGTCCTTAGGCATACAAGTAAGCACCCTTACCCACTGAGCCATCTCGCTGGCCCCTGGCATGTTCTTCTTCTTTGTAGGAGTCCTCTTCCAATGTCAGGTACTCGGTCTCCGCCTTTAGAGTGATTTCAGCTACCGAACCATCAACAGTAATGTGGAGTGGTGTCTTTTTCTTTACCGCTTTACGATGTACCGTTACTTCATCCTCTGAGCTGTATCAGTTAATCCAGCTCTCAGCAGCTCTTTACTTATTAAAAATTAAAATATAATTACATCATTCTCCCCATTTTTCCCTCAATACCTTGCATATTTCTCATACTGCCAGAACTGATGGGCACTGTCTTCCTGTGGGTTAGTTAGCCAGTTCTTGGTGCCAGTTTCAGAGTGCCGAATCTGTAGGACGTTCTTTGCTGGCACCGAACAAGAAGTCAAGGGCTCCTGACCTTAGACACGGTGCCACCATGGAAACGGTACTCCTGTCTCAGTGCTCCTGACGGCCTCAGGAGTTCCACGCCAGTGCTTCTCATCCTTGGCACAGTTGACACACGATGCCGGGTGGCTTATGTTTGGAGAGTATCCTGTGTGTCCCAGGGTATTCAGTTGTGTCTCTGACCTGTACCCTTCGGCCACCAGCAGCACTGTCCACTCCACCTTCCGTCCGACAGTCAGAGTATCCCCAGGTCCGTCCAGATATCCCCTGGGAGTCACACCACCTCCCAGGTTTGGAGCCGTATCCTCGTCCGCCCTCTGCCTTCAGGGACTGGGAAGGGAAGGAAGGGCAGCTGGCTTCCTTGGGGTTGGAGGTATTACGAGGAAAACACATGCAGAGAGGTACTGGGGACACCTGGCCGCTGGCCACATTTGCCAGCTCCCAAACAGTTAGGGACCTACTGTTGGAGTGGTTGTGTCCCCACAAAGTTCATGGACTGTAACCCTAGCCCCCAAAGTGGCTGTAGGGGGAGGTTACAGAGTCATGGAGAGAACCTCACTCTTGGGATTAGTGCCCTCTTGCAAAAGAGAGGAGCTGGCGAGGTGGTGCATACCTGTGATCTTAGCACTGGGGAGGCGGAAGCAGGAAGGTCAGAAGTTCAAGGTTATCCTAGGCTACATAGTGAGTGAGAGGCCAGCCTGGGCCATGTGAGACTCAAAAACAAAAAATCAGAAACTGGTTGGAATCTTGCAGTAATCAGGTAGTAAGTGTTAGGGCAGGTAGTAGCCCACATCTGAACACTTACTACAGGCCAGGTGACATGGAGAGTCCTTCCTGTGTTCTCTTGAAAGCCTTTGAAAAGGGTTTTAAACTCTGTGTGTGTGTGTGTGTGTGTGTGTGTGTGTGTGTGTGTGTCTGAGTATGTGCTATACATGTCTGGGTGCCCGGCGAGGCCGGAATGGAGTCAGATCCCCTGGAGCTGGAGTTAAGGCAGTTGTGAGCCACCCAGTCTGGGTGCTGGGAGCAGATCCTGCGGAACAGATCCTGCGGAACAGCAGTAGGTGCTCGTAACTGCTAAGCATCTCTAACCACACTCCCCATTTAAAAAAAGGCTTTTAGGAGCGTAGATTAACTATGCTGATAATGGCATATATGTGTATAATATGTTTTGATCATATTCACATGAACTTCATAAGCCCCTCTTGTCCTCCGGTCACTCCCACCGGGCCCTCCCGCTTCTCGAATTGTCTCCCTTCTTTTGTGTATTTTTCTCTTTTTCGTTCCAGCCCTGCGAGTTGAACTGGGTCTCTTACCTGAGCATGGGGTTATTGACAGGAGTGTACACAGTGTAGTAGAAGAAAATGTCTGTAGGCAACAGTTAACTGCCCGTGGGTCGGCAGGGCCAGGTAGACCTTGTGAGCTGCTCTCCCATAGCAACTGAAACTGCCTGTGAGCCTCCTGGAGGCTCAGGGTCTGGCCCCCCTCCCCAGCCCCCTCCAGAGAGAGAATGTTGAGGGGCCAAGACTTGGCAAGTAATCACAGCTGCTGGGAGTTCAGGGGTGCAACAGCATGTGTTCCACAGCACGCCACCCCTTTCTCTGGCTCCTACATTCTTTCTTCCCTCTCCAATTCCTGTACCCCGCGCCTTGGAGGGAATAATACAAATGTCCCGCTTAGAGCTGAGCATTCAAAAATTACTTACCGACAAGGTGGTGGTGGCACACACCTTTCCCAGCACTCAGGAGGCAGAGGCAGGCAGGGCTCTGAGTTTGAGGCTAGCCTGGTCTACAGAGCAAATTCCACGATAGCCAGGGCTACACAGAGAAACACTGTTTTGAACCCCCCCCCCAAAAAATAAAAACCCACTTATCCTTAGCACCTTGGCCATCTGAGACTCTGCAGTAATGGCTTGCTGCAGAAAGAAGCTTCCCTGGCCACAGCTGGCAGCAGCACCGAGCCGTATGGGTGTGAGCATAAGTATTCCAAAGGCAGTTTGACAGGCACGGCACGTCTGTGTAGCCGGGCAGCAACAGCAGCTTCCTCCCTCGGGCCTGTGGCTTTTCCAGCCCTGGGCTTCTGACTGGGTCTGTGGTAACAGGTGTGAATTCCCTCCCGTGGGGTGGGCCCCAAGTCCCATCAGAAATCGTGGGTTCCCCCTGTAACTGTCAGGCTGCTGTCGCGCCAGTGGGTGCGTCTTCATGGCTGGCCTGTAGTGTGGCACCTCCTTGTGTTTTCTTAGATAAATAGCCACAAGGAAACTACGAAGAAGGAGGATCTGCCAGACCGAGGTTGTCCCAGAGAGGGACAAGGCCAGGATCAGAGTCTACTTCTCTCTCTGTCTCTCTCTTTCTTTGAATTTTAATAAAATTTCTTTTCTTTTTTTCTACTTTTATTGAAAATAGATTTTATTTTCTTGCCGTATATTCTGGTTATAGTTTCCCTTCTATAAATGTTACAGCTCTGAGGGGAAAGGCTTCCCCAACAGAAGTTTGCAGCTCCGAAGGGAAAGGTGTCCTGGCCGCTGGGAGCCAAGGAATACGCAAGGTCACACCACACAATAAACCTCACACAAGAGATTTATCAGGAGACACACAAGAGGGTGGCCGCCTCTGCTCAGGGGAGAAGTGGCCGGGAACTAAGGGGGGAAGGCTTTAGATAGGGTTCCTTGGGACGGGGGAGGGGTGCGGGAGTGTTTCAAAACATGGACGTGAACTCGGACTTTTTACCCCACACCTCCCCCCAACTCCCCTCTCTGCTGTGGAATGTTCTGTATGTCAAATGTGTTGCTGATTAGTCAATAAATAAAGCACTGATTGGCCATTGGCTAGGCAGGAAGTGTAGGCGGGACAAGGAGGAGAATAAAGCTGGGAAGTGGAAGGCTGAGTCAGAGAGACACTGCCAGCCGCCACGATGACAAATAGCATGTGAAGATGCCGGTAAGCCACGAGCCATGTGGCAAGGTATAGATTAATGGAAATGGATTAATTTAAGCTGTAAGAACAGTTAGCAAGAAGCCTGCCACGGCCATACAGTTTGTAACCAATATAAGTCTCTGTGTTTACTTGGTTGGGTCTGAGCGGCTGTGGGACTGGCAGGTGATAGAGATTTGTCCTGACTGTGGGCCAGGCAGGAAAACTCTAGCTACACCTCTCATCCCAGTTTACACTCTGTCTCTTATTAGAAAATAAACAGGCATCTAAAGAATAGTAATAAAATGAGATAAAATAAGTTCAAACAGTACAAAACAGACAAACAGAAGAAAAAAAGCCAAAGGAAAAGCACAGAGACACAGGAATCCCATAAAACACAAAACTGGAAATCAATATATATATATATATATATGCAATAAAAATGATGAATAAAACATCAAATAAAAATAAGTTAAAACATGTCCTGACTAAACATTATGAGACAAAGAACCTCCAAAAATGCCAGTGAGTTCATTTTCTGTGGCCATCTATTGCTGGACACGGGGCCTGCCCTTAAGAGCGGTTTGTAGGCCGGTTGGTGGTGGCACACACCTTTAATCCCAGCACTCGAGGCAGAGGCAGGTAGATTTCTGAATTGGAGGCCAGCCTGGTCCACAGAGTGAGTTCCAGGACAGCCAGGACTACACAGAGAGACGCTTTCTCAAAAAACAAAACGAAACAAAACAAAAGAGTGGTTGGTTTACCCAGTGAAACTGTTGGAGAAAACGAATTTTTAATTTGCAAAGGGTTATCATAGCTTCTGGGTTAGGGATGGGGCACGTGTCCACTTCTTTCAGCTCTGGGACCCCATCTGGCACAGACCCATGCAGGCCCAGTGCATGCTGCCAGTCTCTGAGTTCACATGTGTGTCATGTGTCTGGAAGGCCCTGTTTCCTCGGTGGCCTCCATCCCCTCTGGCTCTTACAGTCTTTCTGCTGCCTCTAGCGCAACATTGCCTGAGCCGTGAGGGGAGGGATAAGATGGAGACATCTCTCTTAGGACTGGGTGTTCCCAGGCCTCTCACTCTGCACTCTGTCCAGTTGTGGGTCTCTGTTTTTGTTCCGGTCTACTGCGGGAGGAAGTTTCCATGATGGTGGCTGAGCAAGGCACCAATCTATGAGTATAGCAGAATGCCATTAGGAGGCATCTTACTGCTGTGTTCCTTTAAAAGAACAGCAGGATTTGGTTTCCCCCTAGGTCCCTGGCCTATCTAGCCTCAGGTTCTTGACCACCCGAGCAGTGTCGGGGATAGGCTCCATCTCATGAAATAGGCCGTCAGTCCCGTCAGACTCGGGGGTGACTCCCACAGCTTAGCGCCCCTGCTGCCCCAGTGCCTCCTGCAGGCAGATCATCGCTGGAGACGGGAGGCTTTGTGGCTGGCTTGGTGTTTACCTTTCTCCTCTGGCACATACTGTGCAGAGTATGTTCCAGTACGGTGAACGCTAGTCCTAGGGGCGAAGGCTCCAGGTAGGCACCAGCTCAACTTCTCCGTGCGTGTTCAGTGAGTTGTGTAGGTGTTGGCCTTTAGCAGTATGGCCTTATTGTCAGTTTGTGGAGAGCAACTAGTAGCCTTGGCAATAGACTGGATTGTTTGGGGGTTCCCATGGGGCCCCTTCGGTCAACACCTTGATTAGAGGTAGCCTACCCCTGGTACAGGAAGCTTCATTTGGTGACAGGAGGTGTCCAGTTGGGGCTCCATCTCCCCCGTTACTTGGACACACACACACACACACACAGAGCCTTCTACTCTATTAGGTTTCCATATGATGCTTAGAAGAGATCATTCTTACCAGCCTTTCTTCAGCCCTGATTACCGCCTCGTGGGAACCATCTCCAATGGCCTTGTCTTCTCTTTGGTCGGAGAGGCAGGCAGGCAGGCAGGCAGGCAGGCAGGCAAGCTTTTGTTGTACAGAATAGAAAATCAAAGCCCAAGAGGCTGCTAAGACTAAGTGGACGAGCAGGTAGGTAATGGTCGATACCCATTTGGCTTCAGGCCAGTTCTGTCGCCCACGTTCGAGGCCATAGTCCAGACCGCTGAGCTGTACCCTCCCATGACTGACTGTTCTTTCTACAGGTGCTGGTGACTCCAACCCGGGGGGCCCCATGGAGGCCCCAGCACCCCAGCCGGTGAAGCAGGAGAGCCTGTCCGTGGAGGCCCTGACCCTCGACTCCCCGTGGCACCGCTTCCGCCACTTCCACCTGGGTGACGCAGCAGGGCCACGGGAGGCCCTGGGGCTGCTCCGTGCCCTGTGCCGGGACTGGCTCCAGCCGGAAGTGCACACGAAGGAGCAGATGCTGGAGCTGCTGGTGCTGGAGCAGTTCCTGAGCGCCCTCCCCGCAGACACCCAGGCCTGGGTGTGCAGCCGCCGGCCCCAGAGTGGAGAGGAGGCCGTGGCGCTGCTGGAGGAGCTCTGGGTGAGCGGGAGGCCATGGTGGCCGTGGGAGGGGCTTCACTGGATCGTGCTTCTCAGCGTGTGGCCTCACGTCACGTATCATCAAAAGCACTCTGACAGTGAAGGTGTGGTCCACGGCTGGGGCTGGGGTGGCAGTTGCTCTTCCAAAGGTGCAAGAGTGCTTCTCCAGTGTCATCTGTACATCAGGGATCCCAACTTCCTCCCTCAGTTAATAGTTGAGGGAAGAGCCGGGCGGTGGTGGCGCACGCCTTTAATCCCAGCACTCGGGAGGCAGAGGCCGGCGGATCTCTGTGAGTTCGAGGCCAGCCTGAGCTACCAAGTGAGTTCCAGGAAAGGCGCAAAGCTACACAGAGAAACCCTGTCTCGAAAAACCAAAGAAAAAAAAAACAAACAAAAAAAAAATAGTTGAGGGAAGGCCTGGCTGAGGGATGCCTTGCCCAGGGTTTCCATCAATGCAAAGGACACCAGCTAAAGGAAGCCCCAGGAGGCAGCACAGGTGGTGGGGTGAGGGTATCTCTAGAAGATTCCAACCCTCTGACAGGCGTCACCTATTGATGCTGAGGACAGGGCCGACTGGTCTTAGCTACAAAGTGGGAAGCTTATGAGCAGGGAGCCTTCAGCCTGGTGTGGTAGTTCATCTATATATAAGAGGCTGAGGTACGAAGGTCCTGGAGGGCAGCCTGCAGCCGGACCTTCTCTGTTTAAAAGGAAACAAACCCCCCAAAAGCAAGGAGTACCTTCAGGTCGGATGCCTCACACCTTGTGGTCCAGGGTTTTTACCAGGCCTCAGGCTTGGCAACACGGTGGCTTGCCCACGTGGCTGATCTGTCACCAACCCCTTGGCTAACCTCATGTGGTCCAGACTCCCACCTCAGATCAGTTATGCTTGTTTTTGTCTGGTCTGGGGCCCAGGCAGAGACCCTCTGCCTAGGTGTGACATTTGAAGGCTCACATATGACGTCCCAGAAGCCAGGACAACAGCCAGCCTTCTCTGGGACCATTAAAACTTTTAAGTGACAAATGCATGTATTGGGGTGGTGAGTGGTGGGTGGGGTCACGCACAAACCACCTTCCATGTGTAGAGGTCAGAGGGCAGCTGCAGGAGTTGGTTCTCTCCTTCCACTGCGCGGGACTCAGGACATCAGGCTGGCAACGGGCACCCTCACCTGCTGAGCTAGCTCGGTGGACCGCCCTCTCTGTTTCTTTTAACTAAAGATAAGGTAGTTGCTTTTAATATATACATCTAGCAGAATTTAAAAAAAAATCCTTCAAAGACATGTGGTGATACACACCTGTAATCTCATTATTGAGAGTTCAGGTAGGAGGATTTTGAATTTGAGGCCAGCCTGGGCTGCAGAGGAAGACCATGTCTGCAAATGAACAACAACAAAAATCTCCTTTATTGACTGGGTGGTAGGGTCCTCGTTATCCAGAGAATCTACAGGTGTGGAAGTCATTGGGCTCTGTTCTAATAACTGCTCAGCTCCTTGGGCTCTGGGACCTGGAGGGCATAAGGAAACCCCTTCCAGGGGTGGCCTTGGTGCTCATATTACTTGTCTAATCGTGTAGGAGAAATCTTCTTTGGGCTCGCAGTTCAAGGGTCCAGTCTGTCATGGAGGAGATGTCATGGCATCCGGAGCTAGAGGCAGCTCATCAGTGACCTGGGAGGAAGTCGAGAGCAATGAACTGCTCAGCTCCTGTTTATTTGTTTGTTTTTCAAGACAGGGTTTCTCTATGTAACAGCTCTGGCTGTCCCGGAACTCCTCTGTAGTCCAGGCTGGCCTCGAACTCAAAGATCCACCTGCCCCTGCCTCCCAAGTGCTGGGATTAAAGACGTGCGCCACCACACCTGGCTCTCAGCTCTCTTCTAAATCCAATCAGGGACCGTGCCCATGAAATGGCCAGCCACAGTTAGGGTGAGTCTTCTCCCTCACAGACATGCTCAGGGGCTCCTTCCTAGGTGATGTTGGTCCTGCTGGAGCGACAGCATAAACCACCACAGTGCACCTGTAGCTCTTCAGCGGTGTGCCTGGTCCAAACTGCATTGTAGGCTCAGCCCTCCTCAGGTAGGAAGGAGCCTTGCTTGTCCTGTTCATTCCTGTGTCCCTGGTTGGAGCAGCCCCTGGCATTAGTAGGTGCTAAGTAAATGCTTGTTTTGGCGGTAATGAGGAACACCGCCCTGCCTTGAAGTTTCAAAGCAGAAGGCCAGGGTGTATTCTGCTCGGTCACTTCTCTTGAGACAGAATCTGACTTGCTCCATAAGGTAGAATGACTTGTCTATAGTCATCCAGTCTCTGGTCTCAGGACACAGGGAGCCATGGGATTGTTTGAAACCCCGGGAGCAGGGTGTCTGCGCATTCAAGATACCTGAAGAAAGGCTGGTAGCTGGGCTAGGAAACTGGAGAGAGGCAGCTCCAGCCAGTGCCTGTGGTTAACACAACAGGAAATGCCACACCAGTTTGTCTCAGGTCAGAATTGAGGGAAGTCTTAAAGCCCCAGAGGCAGCTGGGAGCATGGAAAAAAAGCACAAAACACTGGATGTTTGTGTGACAGGAGGAAAACTTAGTAAACAAGAGAAATCATCCAAGGCATGTTGACTGATGAGAGCTCCAGACTCAACCTTTGAAAAGCATCGGAAATGGCTGAGTGGTGGCGCACGCCTTTAATCCCAGCAGCTGGGAGGCAGAGGCAGGCGGATCTCTGTGAGTTCGAGGCCAGCCTGGGCTACAGAGTGAGTTCCAGGACAGCCAGGGCTATGCAGAGAAACCCTGTCTCGAAAAAACAAAACAAACCCCACCAAAAACCAAACGAACCAAACAGACCATGAGAGAGTACAGCACAAGCCTTCTGCAGCTGGCTGCCCCGGAACGGAAGGGGGGACGGCAGATACACACCAGAGGCAGAAACAAAGCGGCCAGTCAGCAGACGAGGAAGCTGCTGAGGCTGGAGCAGCTTGCACAAGTTTGAAACCTAGAGGGAACGGACTTTGTGTGTGTGTGTGGGGGGAGGATTCAAATTGCCAAGTCTCATGAAGAAGCAACACATTGAACCCTGAAAACCAGAGGGCAGAGGGGTCGAAACAGTGACTGAAGACCTGACACTCAAAAGGCACCAGGCCCTGACAGTTTTATGTGTGGAAGTCCTGCTGAGGCTTAGAGGAAAGGATCACTCTTCTGTTTTACAGACTGCTAGAGTGTGAAGTGGGGTGGCACCCAGCTCATTTCACAAGGCTGCCAACCCCCTAGCTCCGCTGCCCCACAGTCCAACCAAGCCATACAAGGACAGCCTTTAAAAAGCAAGACCAGGCCTGTCTGAAGGAAAATAGATCCAAGAATCTCAAATAGAATATTGTCTGCTTGAATCCAGCCAAGGATTTATAAACTGACGTGTTCTAGCCAGGTAGGCTTTACACAGATGCAAAGAACGTGTTGGGAATTTACCAACGAAGTACAAAGGCTCTGTGGACAGAATCTACCATTCAAAGTTGAGGCCAGGTGGAGTCAGGGGACTCGGCAAAGGCCAGCATCAGCATAGAAACAAGCAGTGTAGGGCTTGGTGTTGTACGCCTTCAATCCCAGCACTCGGGAGGCAGAGGCAGGCAGATCTCTGTGAGTTCGAGGCCAGCCTGGTCTATAGAGCTAGTTTTGCAGGACAGCTGGGGCTACACAGAGAAATCCTGTCTCAAAAAAAAAGTTGTTCTCTGACTTGCATATGTAAACACACACACACACACACACACACACACACACACACACACACACACACACACACACGGTGGACAGATGCAGTGGAAAGAAGGTTCTTCTGTTAAGAGCCCTTGCTGTTCCTGCTGAGGACTGGAGTTTGGTATCCAATACTCCCGACAGGTGACTCACAACTTCCTGTAGCTTCAGCTCCAGAGAACCAGATGCAGTCCTCTGGCCTCCACGTGTATTTGTGCCTATGCACCCCACCCCAGCATGCTAGGAATAAATCTTAAACAAACAAAAAGCAGGCAGTAGGATTTAAGAACTGTGTGCAAGGTGTGGGGGAGAGGGAGGTAAATACAGGCTATTATAATTTCTCAATTTGGCCAGGCGGTGGTGGTGCACGCCTTTAATCCCAGCCCTTGGGAGGCAGAGGCAGGCAGATCTCTGTGAGTTCGAGGCCAGCCTTGTCTACAGAGCGAGATCCAGGACAGGCACCAAAACTACACCCTGTCTCGAAAAAAACAAATAAATAAATAAATAATAAAAAGTAATAAAGTAATTTCTCAATTTGGCATATGCTATCTCGTTTCAGGGCCCAGCAACCTCCCCAGATCGGTCCTCGGCAATGAGGGCACCTCGGGATATGACAGAAGGCTCAGGGGTCGGTGTTGGAAAGGAAGAAAGTGGCGTGATTCCCTTAGGTGAGCTGCTGGCCTCTCTTCCCACTTCTTTCTTGACCTCCAACATCAGGGGTCCGTGTGTCCCAAGCTAAGTCAGGGACTGACCTGGCCATCTTTACTTGATCAGTGAAAGCTCCAGGAACAGCTCACCACGTGCCCCTCCCTGCCTTTAGGGAGCCCACGGAAGGCGGGCTCAGACTCTGTTTGCCAGGTGCTGCTCTGCCAGTGCGTGGAAAACCCATAGCACCACCTAAACAGACGTGGTCTCTGGAGTTAGGGCCTCCTTGTGCAGCCCAGGCTGGCACGGTCTTTATCCTCGGCCTCCTGAGCGCTGCGATTACAGGCATGCCGGCGTGCCCAGTGAGAACTGGCTGTACTACGTTTAGGTCCAGGGTTCTAAAAGGTCTCAACTGAGGGTGGGTGCTTCTAAACCAGGATTGAGCCCAGGCAGCCTGCTTCGGGTCCTTCTGCACCCCAACCCCTTTAGGACCGGCTCCAGTGGAGTCACGTGCTCTTCCCCTCCCAGGTGCTGTGTCGGGGTTCTGTGTCCCGTGCCCGGCGTCTGAGCTGGGCATGGAGTCTGTTCCATCACCTTAAGGTGAGGTGACTCCATGTATCTCTAGACAGTGGGGCAGAAGCCAGGTATCCCGGAAGATACCAGGTAACTGCTGAGGGTGGTGCTGGAGCCGCGAGGGGAGACCAGTGGGCATTTCAGACAGAAGAGGACGGGACGCCGGGTTCATGATGTAAAACCATCCAAACCAAGGTTGTGGGCCTTCCTGGGGCTCCATGGAGCAGACGGGAAACCTAGACAGGGTCGTCATGTGTAGTTCATCTCTCACCCAGCTTACCTGCTCCTACCCGTTGGTTCGTTCCACACCGTCAGCCTTGCCTCTGCAGTCGGCCCGCCCATCTGTGTACCTTGGGACTCTCCCTTCTCTTCCCACCACCTGGTTTCTCCTTTGTTCCTAACTCAGTGTGTCCCCTCACCCGTGTGTGTGTGTGTGTGTGTGTGTGTGTGTGTGTGTGTGTGTGTGTGTGTGTGTGTCTGTGGGTCCATTCTCCCAGCTCCTCCTCCCTCCCTCCCTCCCGCCCACTCGTTATTTGTCTCGTTACTCCCTACTCCCTGATCCAGAAAGCCACCCATTGGCCTAGTCTTCACCAGGCAGTGTCAGGCTCCTTGCTAGGGGGCACAGGGGTGGGGAACCTGCCTTCCAGGCCACCTCCCTGTCCCCAACTGTGCTACCCACCCTCACCCTGTTCCTTTTCCCCGCCTCGCAGGAACCGGGGCCTCCTCCGGGACAGAGGTGC
Source organism: Peromyscus californicus insignis (assembly GCF_007827085.1). Taxonomy (NCBI): domain Eukaryota; kingdom Metazoa; phylum Chordata; class Mammalia; order Rodentia; family Cricetidae; genus Peromyscus; species Peromyscus californicus. The sequence goes on along the minus strand of NW_026294562.1, from coordinate 182,754,536 downwards.
CTGCCACGGGGAACGCAGGGGCCACGCGCCCCTACAAGCAGGAGCCGGGCAGCCCTCCACCAGCCCCGCTGGCGCCCGTCCTCCCTGCCTTCCTGGCGGCCCCAGGCACCGTGTCGTGCCCAGAGTGTGGCAAATCGCCCCTGAAGCCGGCTCACCTGTTGCGCCACCGACAGAGCCACTCGGGCGAGAAGCCGCACGCGTGCCCCGAGTGCGGCAAGGCGTTCCGGCGCAAGGAGCACCTGCGGCGCCACCGGGGCACCCACCCTGGCAGCCCGGGGCCCGCGCTGCGCCCCCTGCCCGCTCGCGAGAAGCCGCACGCGTGCTGCGAGTGCGGCAAGACCTTCTACTGGCGCGAGCACCTGGTGCGCCACCGCAAGACGCACTCGGGCGCCCGGCCCTTCGCCTGCTGGGAGTGTGGCAAGGGCTTCGGGCGGCGCGAGCACGTGCTCCGCCACCAACGCATCCATGGCCGGGCGGCCGCCGCGCAGGGGACTGCAGCACCAGGTCCGGAGGGTGGGGGTGCCTTCCCGCCCTGGGCCCTGGGGTAGCTGCGGTTCCAAACACCTGCTGCAGGGCGTCATCCCCTTAGCACCCCACCCCACCTCCCTACCGCCTCTTCCCTACCCAAGCGTTGCGTTCCCTTTCAGGCCCCGTGCCCACTCCTTCCTCCCTTCTGGAGTTCTCAGCTTTCACCTGCCCTACAAAAGACCCTTCTCTCTCTCCCTCATCCCATCCTCTTTTCGTGGAAGGCAGACCTGCCCCAGGACACCCTTCATGCGGGAAAAGGAAGGAGCTCAGGGAAGGAGCAGAGCCCCCACCCCCACCCCCTCCTGCCTCCCGAAGGAGGCAATCTTGGACCCTAGGACAGAGTCGGGGCCAAAGGCGAGAGGAGGCAATACTTTCCGAGGAGTAGGCCCAGACCAGGATCTGGTTCTCTCCACAGTTCAAAGGCAGAGGTGCCTGAGATGCTTGTCACAGATGGCAGGTCACCAGCATCAGAGAGAGTAATAAAGTGACTGACTCAGTGTGTACAGGAGTCTGAGACTCTCCTGTGTTGTGGGAGTTGAGCATCTGAGGCACAGGGGACTGGGGTGGGCTCCACCTCACACTCACATTGCAGAAACAAGGACGAGACTCATGAAAGGTCTGGTACCGGACACGCTCCGGTCTGGGTTGTCCTGCCTGTGTGGCTTCAGGCAGGCGGTGCTCCTTCTAGGTGATAGTTCCAATTTCTGTTTTGTTTTGTTTTTTGAGGCAAGGTTTCTCTGCATAGTGCTGTCTGTCCTGGAACGCAGGCTGGCATCGAACTCACAGAGATCTACCTGCCTCTGCCTCCTGAGGGTTGGGAGTAAGGCGTGTGCCACCCTAGCGGGAAGTTGCAATTTCTTAAGTCATGGTGCTTCAATATCGCCCACCACCCTTGCTGATTTACGAAGTTAGGTGACTCCATGTCCTTGGGGGATCCCTAGATAATCAGTGCCAGCAGATCTGGGGCAGTGCATTTTGCCGAGAAGACTCCGTTCTGGCCTTTGGCAAGGTGAAGGCTGCCTCTTGTCCTCAGTTTTGCACAATGACAGTCCTGCAGTCTAGACCTAACTTCTCCAGGAAGGAAACACACGTGGAGTGGGCTGTGTGGCTTGGGAAGGAGCGGGACAGCCCTGGGGGCCGGCCCTGCTGGGGTCTTTGGGCACCTACTTTGGGCCCCAGGGCTCTGCTGCCTCACCAGAATTCCGCTGCACGATGATGAGGGGGGTGTGGTGGAAGGTCCTCGGTGCTCACCCTAGGTACTGTTTTGTTTTGAGACAAGGTATTCCTGGAACAGCCCAGGTTGACTTCGAAGGTATTATGTAGCCAAAGGTGGCCATGAATTTCTGATCCTCCTTTCTCCACCTCCCCAGTTTTGGGATCATAGGTGTGCATCATGATGCCTGGGGTTAAAGACATGTGCCACTATGCCCAAGTTTTATTCTTTTTTCTTTTTTTTTAGACAGGGTCTCTATGTAGTCCCAACTGTCCAGAAAAACTCACCATATAGACCAGGCTGGCCTCAAACTCAGAGAGATCCACCTGCCTCTGTCTCCCGAGTGCTGGGATTAAAAGGATGGCCATCATGCCAAGTCCTTATTTATTCTAATGCCCACATGGGACCTTCCCTGGAATATGTGTCCAAAGAAATGGTCAAAGCAGGATGCATCTATATTTTTTAGAAAAAGAATAAAAATGTATGAATAAGTGGCAGAATGTGGGTGGGGTCTGGACCCTTGCAGAAATTGAGGGTTCACTAGAAACTATGCTTAGTAGGGTAATGTGACAGATAACTAGGGCTGTCTTCACGAGAGTGGGCGTTCCTTTGAATCAATGATGCCCTCTGGTGGTAAGGGGTGTTTCTTGTACTGAGAAGGTGTCTTCTCTGGGAGTTTTTACAGTTTGCAGATAAGAAAGAATGGATGGACAGCCCCTTCTGCAAAGAGAATTTTCACGAGCATTTCAAGAAGCTGGCTAAGAACTTTCCTTTACACCTTCAGGAGTCCTAGCCATCGCCACCCCTAACCCATCAATTATGTTGCTGCTGCCTCTGGCTTCCAGTTCTCGTGGCCGTGGGTAAGAGACGTCTAATTGGCTTGTCCAACATTTTACAGCCTCTCTGTTGCAGAGACGCACAGAGGTGTAGACACAGACAGCAGGTGGGTGCCACCAGCACCTTTGACAAAGCTGCCAAGCCCTAGTGCCCCCCCACCCCCCAAACATAGCTAAGGAGGCCTAGACCAATGCATTGCTACAGAGTGCATGAAAGACTCAGGGCCCACACTCATCTGGTGTCTTCCATGGTAGCATTAGGCTAGCTTTGCTGTGCAGTGGGACAGACTGAAGTCACATAGTCGGCTGTGGGCTGTCGAGTGACTAGGAGAAGCATGGAGCAGTGGGGTGAAGGGAGTCATGCAGACTGAGGGAATTTCATTTGCAATAACAGGAAATGCATGGAAACCCTGTGCTGGGCTGAGACCAATCGGTAGGTAAGAGCACTTGGGGACCTGGCTTCAAAACATCAGTACCTGAGCATTGCTCGGTGAAATAGGATTGAGAACCCATACTTTTAAGCCACTGATTTTTTTTTTTAAACCAAGAAGCTGGAGAAAAGACAGCATCTTTAACAAATGGTGTTGTCCACACTGGATGTCGGCATGTAGAAGAATGAACGTAGATCCATACCTATCACCCTGCAACAGAGCTCACTTCCAAATGGATCAAGAACCTCAACATAAAACCAGATACCCTGAATCTGGTCAAAGAGAAGGCGGAGAATATAGACTTGAATTCATTGTCCCAGGAAAGGACTTTCTGAACAGAACACTGGTAGGTAGCACAGGCACTAAGACCAACAATTAATATATGGGACCTCATGAAGCCAGAAAGCTTCTGTGAGGCAAAGGACACCATCAATTGAGCAAAGTCACAGAATGAGAACAGTCTTTACCAGCTGCATGCCTTGCAGAGAATCCATCCGAATCTAGAATATATAAAGAACTAAAGAAACTAAACATCATGAAAACAACCCAATTTTAATTTAGTGAGGAAAGGAAATAAACAGAGTTCTCCAAAGATTAAACACAAATGGCTGAGAAACATTTAAAACTGTTCAGCATCCTTGCCCATGAGTGAAATGTAAATTAAAACTACTTTGAGATTATTTTAGCCCAGTCATAATGACCATAATTAAAAAAAAATTGCCGGGCGTTGGTGACACAAATCTTTAATCTCAGCACTCGGAAGGCAGAGGCAGGCAGATCTCTGGCCAGCCTGGTCTACAGAGTGAGTTCTAGGATAGTCAGGGCTACACAGAGAAACTGTCTCAAAAAGCCCAAACCAACCAAACAAACA
>NW_026294562.1:182740657-182745657 GCF_007827085.1 Peromyscus californicus insignis | reverse complement strand
TGGTTAAAAGCCATTGCTGCTCTGGTAGAGGACTCAGTTTCCAGCATCCACATCAAGCACCTTACAATTGATTGGCTCACAATCAATTATAATTCCAGATCTAGGGGCTCTGACACCTGTTTCTAGGGTGTACTCACATAAGTTCTGTGTAAACATTGTATATTTCATACAAGGGACCGGAGGGATGGCAGATTTGGGGAATTTGTGAGAAAAGTCCCATGGGCACCGAAGACAGTTTGACATATTCATTGTACATTTCCTTCAACCAACTCTCTTGTTCCTCAGCCCCCAACTCCTTTCTTATTTCTTTCTTTATTCATTCATTCATTCATTCATTCATTCATTCATTCATTTATTTATTTGTTTATTTAGTTTTTCTAGACAGGGTTTCTCTGTGTAGTTTTCGTGCCTGTCCTGGATCTCGTTCTGTAGCCCAGGCTGGCCTCGAACTCACAGAGATCTGCCTGACTCTGCCTCCCGAGTGCTGGAATAAAGGTGTGCATCACCACCACCCGACTCTTATGTATTTTTGAGTGCTGTAGTGCATGTGGGGATGCCAGAGGGCAATCTGAGTTTATTCGCACCCTTCACCTTGTTGCGTCTGGCAGGGTCTCTTGTTTAGAGCCGTGGATAACGGAAGAGCTGGTTGTGAGCTTCAGGGCGCCTTCCTCTCTCCACCCTCTGCTTCAGTGTAGGACCACCGGGGTTACAGATGCACAGTCCCGAACCTGGCTTTTATACGAGTTCTGGGGGTCTGAACTCCAGTCCTTAACCTTGCGAGGCCAGTGCTTTGTCTCTCCACCGAGCAATGTCCTCATCGAGCATGCTCGTCCTTCCTCCCTCCCTCCCTCCCTCCCTCCCTCCCTTCTTCCTCCCTCCCTCCCTCCCTCCCTCCCTCCCTCCCTCCGTCCCTCCCTCCCTCCCGTCCTTCCTTCCTTCCTTTCTCTCTGGCCTCATCTTTTCTCTTTCTTATGTATACAGTGTTCTGCGTATCTGCGCACCAGAAGGGGGCGCCAGCTCTAATTACAGATGGTTGTGAGCCACCACATGGTTGCTGAGAATTGAACTCAGGACCTCTGGAAGAGCAGACAGTGTTCTTAACGCTGAGCCATCTCTCCAGCCCCCCTCCCTTTCTTTTTTTTTTTTTTATCCTTTTTTATTTAAAGATTTATTTATTTATTATGTACACAGAAGAGGGCACCAGATCTCATTACAGATGGTTGTGAGCCACCATGTGGGTGCTGGGAATTGAACTCAGGATCTCTGGAAGAATAGTCAGTGCTCTTAACCTCTGAGCCATCTCTCCTGCCCTATTTTATTTATTTATTTATTTATTGAGACTTTTTTTTTTATCTTACATGCATATGCACCCTGTGTGTTCAGGCGCCTGTGGAGGCCAGAAGAAGGCATTAGATTTCCTAGAGCCTGAGCTATAGGAGATTGTAAGCCACCTGAGGGTGGTGCTGGCACTGAACCCAGGTTTTTTGCAATAGTAGCAACTATTTTTGTTGTTGTTGTTTTGTTTAGAATTTTTGAGACAAGGTTTCTCTGGGTAACCCTGGCTGTCCTGGAACCCACTCTGTAGCCCAGGCTGACCTTGAACTCAGAGATCCACCTGCCTCTGCCTCCTGAATGCTGGGATCTATGGCACACGCTACTATCACCTGTCAGTAGCAAGTATTCTTAACCACTGAGCCATCTCTCTAGCCTCCTCTTTTACTATTATTATTATTATTATTAATTTGCACACAAGCACGAGTGTGTGTGTGTGTGTGTGTGTGTGTGTGTGTGTGTGTGTGTGTGTGCACGTGCATGTCTGAGTGTCCACAGAGGCCAGAAGACCGTGTCAGATTTCCTGGAGCTGGAGTTACAGGCAGTGGTAAGCCATCAATATGCATGCTGAGAACTAAACTTGGATTCCTCTGGAAGAGCAGGAAGTACTTTTAAACCATCTCTTCAGTTCTGTCTGTCTGTCTCTCTTTCTCCCTCTCTTTTTTTTTTCATCTTTAGACAATATCATGTATCCCAGGCTAGCCTCAAACCCGAGGATAACCTTGCATTCCTGACCCTCCAGCCTGCACCTCTGGAAAGCTGAGATTATAGGCATGCAGCCTCATCTTGTTTTATTTAAACACTTATCTCAAAATGAAGCTTAAAAAAAAAAAAAACAACACCCTTAAACCAGATGTGGTATGTACCTGTAATGCCCACACTCCAGAGTGGAGAGGCAGGAGGATCAGAGTTTGAAGTAAGCCTGAGTGTTAAAAGTGAGCACCCTGTAGGTTTATCCTGTAGCACAAGCCTGCCATTCCAGTCCACTCAAGAAGTTGAGGCAGGAGAATCAAAAATTCCATGCCAGCTTGGGCTGCAGAATGAATTCAAGGCCACCTTGAGAAAATTAGTGAGAGTCTGTCTCAAAATAAAATAAAAATTCCAGGGATGTAGATGGTTCAATGATAGAGTACCTACCTGCCTAGAATCCTCCAGTGAGGGGCTGGGTATTTGGCTCAGTGGTAGAACTCCTGCCTAGAATCCCCCAGTGAGGGACTGAGGGTGTGGCTCAGTGGTAGAGTCCCTGCCTAGAATCCCCCAATGAGGGGCTGGGGGTGTGGATCAGTGGTAGAGCCCCTGCCTAGAATCCCCCAGTGAGGGGCAGGGGTATGGCTCAGTGGTAGAGCCCATGCCTAGAATCCCCCAATGAGGGGCTGGGGGTGTGGATCAGTGGTAGAGTGCTTGTTTATGAGAAGCTCTAAGTTCAATTTCCATTTACCAGCCCCCAACCCTACATACACACACACACACACACACACACACACACACACACACACACCACAGAAAGAGGAAAGATGCCAAAATAAAACAAACAAACAACAGATTGGAATTTGTTTTATTTTTCTGTGATATATTTAGAATAAAAAGATATTATCTACCAACAGTTGGTCATAGTGATGATGTCATGCAGCATGCATATGGCAAACTCATTCAGCTGTAGATATTATGTGTCTTTTTTTTTTTCTGGGGGGCAGAGTAGATCAATCCCATTCAGTAAAGTTCTTTCCACCATATCAGAGCTGCCCCCAACCTGCTGTGATGAATAACTCTATTTTTTTGCGGGGGGGGGGGGGGGGGTAGGGTGGGGGTGGGGGGTGGGGGGTTGGTTTGAGACATGGTTTCTCTGTTTCTCTCTGTGTAGCTTTGCGCCTTTCCTGGAACTCGCTCTGTAGACCAGGCTGGCATCAAACTCACAGAGATCTGCCTGCCTCTGCCTCCCGAGTGTGGGGACTAAAGGCTTGCGCCACCACTGACAGGCAGGACTAATGCTCACTCTGTCTTTGCAGGACCCCTCAGCTGTGGGCTGTGTTCTCCCAGCTTCAGGATGGCCTGCCCCATGCGTCTGGTCCTCCTCCTCGTCTTCTTGCTGAGTCTGGCGGAGACACCAGAGGCTGCACCTGTTCACAGGGTAAGGCTTCCCCCTCTTGCTTCCCTCTGGGGAGAGGTTTTTCTTTTTTTTCTTTTTCTTTTTTTCTTTTTTTCTGGTTTGATCCAAGGGGACTTGTGCGGGACAAGCTAATGTTGTGAAACTGAGAAGAAAGACAGGAGGTGACCTCATCAACTTGGCCCTGGGGGTGGAGGTGAAGACAGGTGAAAATACATGGCTGGGAATCAGTTTATTCAGCCCGGTGTGACGGTACCCACCGGTGATCCCAACACTCAGGAAGCTGAGGCAGAAGGGTTGTGAATTCAAGGCCAGTGGACAACATAGTGAGATCCTAATTAGAAATAAATAAATAAGAAAGGAAATGAGAAAAAAAGGGTGATGGATGTAGTTCAGTTGGTGGAGGGCTCGTCCGCATGCAGGAAGCGCTAGGTCCCATCCCCACAGGGCATGGTGGTGTACGCCTCTCATCCCAGCTCAGGAGGCAGAAGGAGGAGGATCAGGAATTGGAGATTAACTTGAGCTAGTGACATAGAGGCTAGCCTGGGCAACGTGAGGCCCTGTCTGAAGGAAACATGAAAAAGGAGGGTTGAGATAGCTCAGCGGGTCAGAGCACTTGCTGCGTGGCCTGTGACATGAGTTTGATCAGAAGAAGGGAGCTGACCTCTGAAAGTGGCGCTCTGACCTCCACAAGCACGCGGTGGTGTCCATGCGCTCCCCTCTCCCACTAACAACAAAAAAGAAGAAAAAGCAAAAGCCAGCATGGTGGGTGATTGATGCCCGGAATCCCAGGTCTCTGGAGGTTGAGACAAGATTCCTGCTACATCGAGGCCCGCCAAGCCTCTATAGCAGGTCCTTGTCTCAAAACCAGCAACAAACTTGCCGGGCAGTAGTGGTGCACGCCTTTAATCTCAGCACTCAGGAGGCAGAGGCAGGCAGAGCTCTGTGAGTTCGAGGCCAGCCTGGTCTACAGTGTGAGTTCCAAGACAGGCTCCAAAGCTACACAGAGAAACCCTGTCTCGAAACAAAACAAACAAACAAAAACAACAACAAAGACCAAAAAAACCCCAACAACAACAAGCCAAACATACACCAGACATGGTGAGCCTTGCCTTTAATCCCAGCTTGCAGGAGGCAAGGACAGGCCAATCTCTGTGAGTCTGATGAGCCTGGTGTATACAGTGAGTTTCAGGCCATTCAGGGGTTAGCGAGAAACAAGGTGAGACACTATCTTTTTTTTTTTGAGACAGGGTTTCTCTGTTTAGCCCTGACTGTCCTGGAACTTACTAGTAGACCAGGCTGGTCTTAAACTCACAGAGCTCTGCCTGCCTCTACCTCCCAAGTGCTAGGATTTAAAGGTGTGCAACACCACACCCAGCTAAGAAAAACTGTTTTTTAAAAAAATGGCTAGGGGGTGCTCGGTGAGTAAAGCCAAATGTGGGGACTGGAGGTTGAATCCTGGGTACCCTTGTAAATGCCGTGTGGGCATGGGGCCACACCTATAACAGTGCTGAGGAGGGGAAGCAGGCAGTCCCTGCAGTGAGAGTGTGGAGGTCATAAGATA